>NC_043963.1:1747268-1869768 GCF_902148855.1 Sphaeramia orbicularis
CGAACAGAAACGATACAGAAACTAGCATGTGTACGAACAGAAACATGTAAAACTAACACATGTACGAACAGAAACACGTAAAACTAACGCGTGTACGAACAGAAACACATGAACACAGAAACAAACCTGTTGGAGCCCATCTCAGGTTCTGTGATTCAGACGATGGGAACATTTTAATTTATATTGCTAAATCAAGACGCTTGAAATCATTTTTTCTCGGAATCAACACATGACCCTTTGCTAAGTCCCGCCCCCTTGGTTACTGTTGCTGTGTCTGTCAAGCTGTCACATTCGACATGTCAATCAAAGCGGTCCGAGACACTGACATGCATTTCTGAAACCAAAAGGACCGACTTCTGTTCTCGATCGTCATTGAATCACCAACGAGCCACAGATGAGGACCCATGTTGTCCACCTTGTTACCATGGTAACGAAGGTCTGAGCTGTGACTGGTCAGTCGGCGGTCGGTCAGTTTTTTATCGCTCTGTCTCTACAGTCGACTGTGGACGGAGTTTGTCATGTGGTCGTTCATGTGTGTCCTTCTGATGGACCATGGGATGGAACTGTCCCCGAGGATGGGTCTGTATGGACCTGCAGAGTCCACTTAAGGGTCTGCCTGAGGGTCTGCCTGAGGGTCTGCCTGAGGGTCTGCCTGAGGGTCCGCCTGAGGGTCCGCCTGAGGGTCTGCCTGAGGGTCTGCCTGAGGGTCCGCCTGAGGGTCCGCCTGAGGGTCCACTTTGATCCACCTGAGGGTTCACCCGATCCGCCTTGGTCCACCTGGCCCACCTTGGTCCACCTGAGGGTGTCAGACCTCATGAACACTCTGACTTCTGGACCAACAGTAGGTCTGTTTTTCATGACCAGTCTCTGAAAGTCAAGGTTCTGCTGGTCCGTCTTTATCAGACCTTTGGTGTTTGTGGTCCAGGAAAGATCCTCAATTATAAGAACCCCTGTAGAGGGGGGCGGGATCCACCCTGGTCCCCCTGAAGTTGATGAGGACCTCCTTGTCTAACAGGTTGTCTCCTCCTGAGACGAGGCCTATCACTGTGGTGTCATCTGCGAACTTGAAGATGGTCTTTATGGGGTGGGAGGGGCCACAGTCATGGGTGTGGAGAACTCCGCACAGCCTTGGGAGGGGGTGTGTCCTTAAATCCCGCCCCCTGCGCCCGGTTACCATCGCTAACATAGGATTGGACAATGGCAGTAAGTGGGAGGGTCTTAGAAAAGGGTCTGTTTTCTAGATGTTTGGTTTTTTTTCATGATGTCGTCGTCTTTCCGTGTCCTCGTCCGTCTCATCTGGTGGTTTTTCTCAGACTGGATCCGTTTGGGTTTTTAATCAAACACGTGACGCACATCAACAAAATAGTTTATTCCAGAAAAACCACGTCATCATTAACATTCAGGAGAAAAAACCTGAAACTCTCAAACCTCTTTGGGCTCAAACCTCTTTTCATATATTCAATGAAAACATCCTGTTTCTTCAACGTCCTTTGAATTTCAATGGTTTTAATGTTTATTTGAACTTTTGTCGGTTGTTGAACTGTTTTGGTTTCATCTTCATTTATGTATTTAATTAATAGTTTTATCACTGCATGAACATTGTTTTTGTAACGGAGTTGATTTTTTTTTCGTACTTTATTCATCTGTGATTCATGTTTGATTGTTGTTTTTAAGTTCATTTATTATTGATTTCACTGATTTGTTCATTTCAGTTTTTTTATTGAAGCTCTTTGTCAATAGCATCGCATTATTGACAATAAAGGAAAACTTCTGCACAACCTTTGTTTCATTTGTTTCTTTGCTGAAATAAAAATAAAACAGGTCATTAATGTTCAGATTAATTATGAGGTGAATTTATAGAAACGCGAACTTGACGTATTTGAACCAGAGATGGAATAATCATCAGAATTTAAATTCACCAATGACGAAACAATCTGAGACACTTGAAATCAATCAAATTTTATTTATATAGCGCCAAATCCTAACAAAAGTTATCTCATGACACTTTACATATGGAGTCGGTTGAATCCAGACTCTGATCAGCTGATTAGTGTGGACATTTATATTCATTTTATCTTGGTTTAGTTTTTTTTTTTTTTTGTTTTTTTTTGTTTTTTCTGGTCGTGGTTTTGTTTCCTTCATCTTCAACATCATCTTTGTCATTTGTATCATCATCTGGTTCGTCATCCTCTCCATCGTCTTCATCGTCTTCCTCTTATTCATTGTCTTCTGGTTTGTCATCTTCATCTCTGTCCTCGTCTTGTTCTTCTTTGATCGTCTTTTTTTGGTTTCTCAGACGTCCTTCCATAAGAGTTTTCATGAAGTAAAACAACCAGAACAAAACCAACTTCGACTGTAACGACATGTTTCGTGTATTTGTGTTGGAGTAGGAGCAGACGAGGAGGCTGAAGTCGCAATATCGCAACAAGCAACATAAGTGACTGAAACAGACTTTTGAAAAGTTGAAATCAAAATTTAACAAATAAACAAAACCACTCCGGTGCCTATAGGGTTAACAGTGTTTGTGAAAACCCTTCCTGTGGTCCACACACTGCTGACAGACAGGGACAGACCAGCCCAGGGGGGACATGGTGGTCAGGGTCCCACTCTAATCCCCCATCAGGCCCTGGGGCCCAGGAGCTGTCCAGTGCTGAACCCTCAGACCACATCCAGGCTGCTGTGGTGCAGACTGTTAACCCTTTAAAGGTGGGGTTGGAGGTCCTGGAAAAACAGTTAAAGCAGCTACATTTTCAAAATGCACATTTCAGAAGTCCAAACCCCTTTCTTCAGACTTCCCCCCGAAGCCACGCCTCCAGAGTACCAGAACGTGCAATGCTTGTTCCCAACAGCCCCAGTTCATACCTATCTGACGAACATTACATTTTCTAGTGATTTATGTTAGTGACTAAACAGTTTACCGATTAACTTTACATCCTAATACAGCTAATATAACTAATATAGCTAATATAGTTAATATAACTATAGCTAATATAACTAATATAGCTAATATAACTAGAGCTAATATAAGTAATATATCCAAGCTCTGGCTCTGTCTTCGTTTCCTGTACCAGTTGCTCCAAACCTCTGAGAATGCACGATTCATGCTTGTAGAGGGGTATGAAAAGAGGGGGGAGGGACAAATGTCAGTGGAGTTTGACAGACATATTGGCATTCAATCATTTCAATGGGTCGGTTAAATGATTAGAAGTTTTTTTTTTTCAGTCCTGTCCATTCCACAGGTGACTAAATGTTTTATTTTTGTGTTAGAGCATTTAATTATTTAGTTGTAATCGGGGTGTGGAAAACATCTCCTCCCCCACCTTTAAGCACCAAAGTTGCAATATTGCGACAAGCAACATGAATGAAACAGGTTTTGGAAATGTTGATATCCAAATTGAATATTAAAAACCCAAACTCTGTCACCTAAAGGCTTCAAATACATGCTCTGTGTTTACTTTCAGTTTTTCTTCACTGTGGATTTAATCCGACTGAGCAGCTGTTTTTTATTTTAACACTCGTCAGTGTGTTTCCCAGACTCGGCAGATTTTCCTGCAGACATAGGAGTGAATGTAAAACCCATGAATCACGATGTTCGGAGTTTGAATCCAGAGCAGCTGCATGGTTTGCGCCATTATCGTACAGTTCGTATGTTTGGTGTAAAAGTCAACCTGAAGAGTCGACTCATGGACGTCGAATCTGAGCAAATGAAGCTGCGTTGAGTCTGAAACGGGACACTTTGAACAATTAAAATGGACCAGGAGTTTAGGACTGAAGTGGACGCAAACAGAAGCCTTATTCTGTTCATCACATATTTGTCTTTATTTCAAATAAAACCATTTTTTGGGTTTTTGTTTGTTTTTTTCATTTTGCTATAGTTTTATGTTGTTCATTATTTACAATGTTTTCACCTTGTGTTTTTTGCATTGTTTTGGTCTTGTTGCCCCCCCCCCCCCCAAAAGGGGAGGGAAGGGGTCTTGTTTTTGGTTCGGTTTCTTTGTTTGTTTGTTTGTTTACACTTTAGCAGCAAATCTATTGGTTGAATTCAGACCTAATTAGGTTTATAAATGATCACTAATCCAGAATAGATGTGATTACATTTGGGGAAAAGTAGGTCAAAGTTCACATTTTTTATGAATTTTTTTAATCTTCTGTTTCCATTTACGTATAATGGGCAACATTTCAAATGTCTGTAAAACGTCCATTTTGTTTCCAGCTACAGTACGTGCGAGAGGCGGGGTTTGTTGTGCCTGGCACCACTGGTTCCATTTTCTGTGTTTTCTTCTTGTGTTGTTTTTTGTATCTTTTTAATATAGTTATGTTTAGTTTATGTCTCCACTGGACAGATTTTACAGATGATACAGTTCAGAAACTAAGGTGAAAATGGTGGTTTTTGACAGTTTTCAGTCCAACATGGAGGACATGTAGCTCTGCACACACACACACACACACACACACACACTGATGTTACCATGAACAGTTCACCTCACTTCATTTATTTATCAGTTTATTTGATATTTTTATGTATTATTTTAGGTTGTTTGAGACATGACACCTGAATTAAGGGTGGAGGTGGGTGTGCATCAGGGATCAGCTCTGAGCCCCTTTTAGTTTCCACTGGGAGGGACTGGCTGACAGTAGTAGTAGTAGTAGTAGTAGTAGTAGTAGTAGTAGTAGTAGTAGTAGTAGTAGTAGTAGTAGTAGTAGTAGTAGTAGTAGGGGGTAGAGGTTTATTGGACCAGAACCCAGTAGTTTATTGGACTGAACCTGCTGTGTCTGTCGTCCTGCAGAGGGAGCTGTTCGACATGGAGCCGTGGGAACGGCCCAGAGAAGAGTTCAAACTCACCAGGAAGTTGGGGGAGGGGCACTTCGGTGAGGTGTGGGAGGCGGCGTGGACGACCGAGAACCGCAAAGTGGCCATTAAGATGCTGAAACAAGGTACGAACAAACAACACACAACTCATACACACAATACAACATAATTTACACAACATTAAAATGACAAAACCAGTAGCAGAGCAGTGGTAGACTGACCTAGAACCTGCCTCAGCACCACATGGAAGCTCCTATCAGGCATCATAGAACTACAGAGAAGAACTACCGAGAACAACTACTGAGAACTACAGAGAAGAGTGAAGACCTGGACAAATGAGGACCTACAGACAGACAATATACATGTTCATGTACATGGAACTGTTCTAACCCAAAGACATTTGATAAACTTCTCCTCCTCCTCCTCCTCTTCCTCCTCCTCCTCTTCCTCTTCCTCCTCCTCCTCCTCCTCCTTCAGAGGACACGAAGCAGGATGAGTTTGTGAAGGAGGTCCAGGCTCTGAAGAACCTCCATCATCCAAAGCTGATTCAGCTCTTGGCCATGTGTTCTAGAGGAGAACCTGTTTACATCGTCACCGAGCTCATGAGCAAAGGCAGCCTCAAGTCCTACCTGTCATGTGAGTGTGAGTGTGAGTGTGAGTGTGAGTGTGAGTGTGAGTGTGTGTGTGTGTGTGCATGTGTATTTCTGTGTGTGTGTTAAATCCACAGGTTGTGCTGTTTTCATTGCTTTTTGTTTTTGCAGTTTTTTCTAATGTGTCTTTTCTTTTCTTACCTTTTTTGGTCATTTTTCTTCTTGTTTAGTCTTTTCTGAATACTGTAAAACCACAAATATTAGACAGATTATATATTAGACTCACAGATTATATATTTATACATATATTAGTCTCAGATTATATGTTCATATATATATATATATATATATATATATATATATATATTAGACTCATATACGAGGGCTGTTCAATAAGTTCATGGCCTCACCCAGAAATACTGGTTGTTATAATACAGGATGTTACATTCTTTCGTGATGGGATAGTGATGCTTGAACATCGATGGACCAAGTGCATTGCTGTAAATGGAGATTATGTTGAAAAATAAAATATAAATTATCAGTCTGTGTTGTTCTGTTCTGGGTGAGGCCATGAACTTATTGAACAGCCCTTGTATGTATGTGTGTATATATATATGTATATATATATATATATATATATATATATTAAACTGAGGTCAGACCCTCTGCTCTGACGTTTCCTGTGTTTGGTCTCTGGTGTTTTGTGCTTTTTTGTTTTGGTCAAAGCCATGGTTGTTTGAGTAACTTCCTGTTGTGGTGTTGGTTGTAGCGGCTGAGGCCCAGGTGCTGACGTCGGCCCATCTCATCTACATGGGCAGTCAGGTGGCCGAGGGCATGGCCTACCTGGAGGACCGCAACATCGTCCACAGAGACCTGGCCGCCAGAAATATCCTGGTGGGAGACGACCTGGTGTGTAAGGTGGCCGACTTCGGACTGGCCCGGATCATCAAGGTCAGGACCGGGCGCCTCATTGGTCCCGCCCAGTTTTTTACCAGTTTGCACTAGTTTGTACCAGTTTTTTACCAGTTTGTACCAGTTTTTTTTACCAGTTTTGCACCAGTTTTTTTTACCAGTTTGTACCAGTTTTTACCAGTTTTGCACCAGTTTGTACCAGGTTTTTTTTACCAGTTTGTACCAGTTTTTTTTACCAGTTTGTACCAGTTTTTTTTTTACCAGTTTGTACCAGTTTTTTTTACCAGTTTTTTTTTACCAGTTTGTACCAGTTTTTACCAGTTTTGTACCAGTTTTTTTTACCAGTTTGTACCAGTTTGTACCAGTTTTGCACCAGTTTGTACCAGGTTTTTTTTTTTACCAGTTTGTACCAGTTTTTTTTTACCAGTTTGTACCAGTTTTTTTTTACCAGTTTGTACCAGTTTTTTCTTACCAGTTTTTTTTACCAGTTTGTACCAGTTTTTACCAGTTTTGTACCAGTTTTTTTTACCAGTTTGTACCAGTTTGTACCAGTTTTGCACCAGTTTGTACCAGGTTTTTTTTTACCAGTTTGTACCAGTTTTTTTTACCAGTTTGTACCAGTTTTTTTTTACCAGTTTGTACCAGTTTTTTTTTACCAGTTTTTTTTACCAGTTTTGTACCAGTTTTTTTACCAGTTTGTACCAGTTTTTACCAGTTTTGTACCAGTTTTTTTACCAGTTTGTACCAGTTTTTACCAGTTTTGCACCAGTTTGTACCAGTTTTTTACTAGTTTGTACCAGTTTTGTACCAGTTTTGTACCAGTTTTTTTTACCAGTTTGTACCAGTTTGTACCAGTTTTGCACCAGTTTGTACCAGTTTTTACCAGTTTGTACCAGTTTTTCACCAGTTTGTACCAGTTTCCTGATGCCTGACTCTCTTGAACGTCTTTGGGACCAGCTTGGTGTGTTGTCCCTGTACATGTCAGCTGAAGCTCCTCCCCTTGTTTCGCTCGTTTCAGGACAGCGTCTACACCGCCAGTCGAAACACAAAGATCCCGGTGCGATGGACGGCGCCGGAGGCCGCCCTCTACCAGCGCTTCTCCGTCAAATCAGACGTGTGGTCGTTCGGCGTGTTGTTGTATGAGATGATGTCCAGAGGAAAGATGCCGTATGAAGGTAGGTGTGATCCGGCTGGAACCGACCCGGTCCAGTTGACCTTCAGAACCACAGACTGCACCCGGGTCTGTGTGTCTGCTTTTGTATGTTTGTATCTGTTTTTGTAGTTGTGTCTGTACTGTGTTTCCTCTGTGTACATTAATGACTCTGCCTGAGGGGATTAATAAAGTTCTACCTAATCTAGTCTAGTCTAGTCTAATGTGGTCTAGTCTGTCCACGTGTCTGTACTGAGGTCCCCCTCTGTCCTGTTTCAGGTAAAAGTAATAAGGAGGTGTTGGACCTGCTGTCCTCTGGGTTCCGTCTGCCGTGTCCCACCCGCTGTCCTCCAAACATCTACCGCATCATGATGGAGTGTTGGACAGCCGAGCCGTCCAAGAGACCGTCCTTCCACGCCCTCCACAGCCAGCTGGACGCCATCTACGCCAAGATCTACTACAAGACCATCGAGGTGTAGGAGGAGGAGGAGGGACACGTCCTCCTGTGAGTGGACGACAGGGTACATGGACTCAAAAACACTGAACTGTCAAAGCACAGACCAGAAGAAGAAGAGACTCAAAGGACCAGTTCTTCTCAGACTGTGGAGAAAACCTCCAGCAGATCAGTGAAAGGGTTCAACCCGTCCGCCTCAGTCGGCCTCGGTGCGTCGGCGGGCCGCAGTTCCTTTTCTACTCGTCTGTGTTCTTTCTACATAGGAGTATTTTATTACCGCTGGACACTCTGGGCCGTGTCCATCTGCACTCTTTTACAACCACAGGTTCAGGAATTCAACCCGGTGACTGCGAAGGGGGCGCTAGCAATGAGCTTATGTGCAATAATCAAGAAGTGTCGTCACGGTAACGTCCACATGGTCCAACCGCCGCCGCCCACATTAAGCTATGAACATATTCTACTTCTGACGGTCACTGTAACCCTTGAACAGCAGCTGCAGGTTTACAGGAACCAGGTGATTAACGAACATGGAAATGAAACGTGAGTGTAATGTGTGTGTCTGACACAACAGCCTGTGACTGTGGCTGAGTATGAGCAAGAATCTGGAGATACGATACAAATCACAATACTAGGATCAGGATACAATGTATGATGATATATCATGATACTGTTAAAAAGGCATTTTTTTTTGTTTGTTCTTTTTTTTTAATGATTATTTCCTTAAAGAATTGAATTACACCAGAAATCTGCACAAATACTAAACACATTTTTATTTTTATCGTAACAGGATCTAATGTTCTATCACAAAATGTTCAAACTGTGTTCAAACTGAAATCATATTTCACAGACATTACAGTTTCAGATCCTGTTCAAATGTTCAGATTCTGTTAGTTTAAAACTAACATCAGAACAGGATTTGAGTTCAATCCCAACAAAGGAACTACCATCTGCCTCTCAGACAGTAAAAAGTGCTTTTAGGATGGATCAAATAAACATTATTTAATAAAACAGTGTTAAATAATAATAAATAAAATATAAACAATAAAGAAAACCAAAAAACAAAAATGAACCTCCACAATATCTGCATTTGAATAAATACCTAAAACTATCGATATAGTACTTTTTAATATCGATACAGCATTGTGAAATGAAATATCGTGATTAATTGCAGAACTGATATTTTCTAACAGCCCTACCTTTAACGAAGGAAAAGCAGAGATCGAACCAGAACCACGTCCATAATTAGCACTGTAAGTGTCAAATCATCATTTTGTGTAAAGGTTGAGGAAAGCTTTGAGAAACCAGGTCAGTTATTTGAATAAGGTGGAAACGAAAAGAAAAATGATACAAAATATGCAAAACACGCAACAAGACAAAAGCAACGCAACGAGACGAAAATGACGCAACTAATTAAAAAAAAAAGATGCAAAAGACGAGGGATGTAACGATATGAACATTTCATATCACAGTTACTGTGACCAAAATTATCACAGTTATCATTATTATCGCGATATTATTGAAATTGTGCTCAAAATGTTCAAAAAGTACTAATACACACACTGAATAATTTAACCAAGTTGTATTTTGGAAAAAATAAATAAAATAATTGGCACAATGTCCCTTCTGTGTCAGAAACATTCCAATATTAACCCTTAGTGGTCTGAGTCTATTCTGTCTGTTTTTCAGTCCTTCTGATTTGGCCTTTATATACTATAGAAACAAATGTTTACTATCCCCATGTGTGGGATCTGTTTTTTCAGCACAACTTCATCTATCTCATCTGTCTATTATTTTTTCACTTTAACCTACTATAAAAACACAAAAGGACAAAAAACACAAAAAATATATGAAATCCGATTTGAAAAATGTATATAATTTAATGCATAAATAACACACAGATGCTTAACTAACCTTTTCGAAGACTTTAAAAGTGAATATTGGTTCCAAATATTAGGGATAGAAAATTCAAATTGTAATAAATTAAAACTATACTCAAATATTTGACATAAAAGCAGATCTTTACATAGGAGTTTTCTCCAGAAAAGTGCGGTAATCAAACGGTTATCATGATTAGAATTTAAACAGTAATACTAACCGTCTGCGATTTTGCCGCAGTTTATCATCATACCAGTAATCGTTACATCCCTACAAAAGACACAAAAAATGACCAAACATGAGCAACAAAAGTGATGCAACGAAGTGTAAAAGATGCAAAACATACAAGATGAACATTATAGAAAAGATGCAACAAAACAAAAGATTCAAGAAGACAAAAACCAAAGTAGTTTGATGCTTATTGTGTTGGTTGTGTTTGTGTCGGTAACTGTTGCCAGGCTCCGGTCGTACTCAGATGAAAACCACACCAGTCATGTGGTTCAGAGTTCGGCTGTTTGATGATGTGGCTTTAGTTGTGACGGTCTGAAGGACAGGCCTTATTCAGTCCTTCTGTCCTCTAGAAAAGGCCCCGGGCCCAGTCCAGTGCCTTGGTGTACGCCGCAGACTGACCCTGGATCGGCCGTAGCTACACCGCTGGTCCGATCTACGCCACATTATTCTACGATACGACACAAACGTGAGGGAAGCAGCTGTGGTGTTTGTGTGACGTTCGTAGAAGGCGACGCCACGTTCAGGAAACTGGAGCCATAATCAGGGTCGGTTTGTCTGGACTCGAAGATTCAACAATAAACTATTTTAACTATTGTTTGGAAACGTGTCCGAGTGTTTGATTTACAGCCACAGTGTGTGAACAATCCAGGTCTGACGGTAGGAAGAACGGCTCCTACCCAGAGTGGTAGAAAACACAGTTACCACACTTCCATAGACTCCTGTTGTAAAAAAAAATATACGACCAAATATGGACCTCCTTCCAGGTTCAGGAGGCGGGGCCAATAGTTCTAAACATGGAGTGTAACAGTGTCTGAACCCATTGATTTGTATTTGTGCTGATCGACCAACTCCAGCTCTAAGTTGATCAGATATGGTCATCTTTCCGCTGATCCAGTGTATTTCCTGTAGGGGAGACCGGGGACAATTGTAACACGGGTCAGTTGTAACACTTGCAATTGCTCCAATCAGGAACAAGTTAGGACTCCCCTAATTCACTCTGCACATGCTCAGTTTAGTCTTTAGTCCACATGGGAAGATGTAGTGTCTAAAACAGGGGTCTGAAACTCAGATCCTCGAGGGCCGGTATCCTGCATGTTTTAGATGTTTCCCTCCTCCAGTCCACCTGACGGTCGTTATCAGGCTTCTGCAGAGCTGGATAATAGGCTTATCATTTGAACCAGGTGTGTTGGAAGAGGGATACATCCAAAACATGCAGGATACCGGCCCTCGTGGATCTGAGTTTGAGACCCCTGGTCTAAAATGTTACAAGCGTTCAAAGGAGTGTATTTATCATTCCATCACAGACAGAGGACCTGGATTAGCCAGAGCAATAGAGAATAAATAACTAAGAAATAAATGAATACATTAAAATTAACTAAAATCCAAGGCTAATTTAAAAAATAAAATAAAATATAAATCTAAAATTTAACTTTAAAATACCTACATAAAATAATGGCACATTTCCAACCCACTCCAAGATAAAATTCAATTGTTTTTCCAGGACTTCAGGACCATGGGAATCCTGCAACTGTTTTTTTTTTTTAGTTTTAACATGCCTAGTTCTTGGAAGAGAAAGACTAGGGAGGTCCCTCTGAACATCCACCGCTGTAAAGGTCCACAGAATGTAAGGCATGTCACT
Source organism: Sphaeramia orbicularis (assembly GCF_902148855.1). Taxonomy (NCBI): domain Eukaryota; kingdom Metazoa; phylum Chordata; class Actinopteri; order Kurtiformes; family Apogonidae; genus Sphaeramia; species Sphaeramia orbicularis. Next base: position 1,758,930 of record NC_043963.1, read on the forward strand.
GTACACAGATTCTGCAGAGGGAGGAAGAAGTTAGAAGATCAAATGAACTTCCATGAGTAGGTTCAACTCTGCAACAAAGGTGTTCAGTGATGAACCAGACCAGATTTAGACAGAGGATCTGAGGTTCTGCTGATCCAGACTATGGACTGAGTCCCACAGATAAACACAGAAGAACTGAGGAGACGTCAGACTGAATTTAGGAAAGTTAGACCAGTGGAAACACATAAAATATATATTGAATAGGGACATTTTAAACGTTTTTTTATATGTTTAACATCAGAGGTGAGAGAACTTGCATCAGTTTGCAGAAAAATCTGTCTGTAAACCTCCAAAGTCCTGGGATGAGACTCCAGCTGCTGGTCCAGACTGGTTTCATGAACCCAAACCCAACTGGTCCCATTAGTCCGTCCATATGTGAAGTCAGTGTCATGGTCCAGATTTTCTGATGTTACATTTTAACCCACGGTGTGTTCATCTGACCCAGACTGTGGGCTCAGATGACCCTTTCACTCCTTGTGTTTGACATGAACTCCTGCATTTTCTGTTTGTGTTGCACAGACGTTTTCCAGGTCATTTATCTGCAGTTTGAAGACACCGGGTTAAAAGAGCTCGAAGTTAGAGACAGAAAAATGTTACAAGTGTCCCCGGTTTCCCCTATTAGTGACATTTTTGTCTTAAATTCGGTTTTCTTTGGTCTGTGTTTGTGTTTGGATCCATTTCCATCTGATCCAACAGTTCTGTTGGACCTTCAGCTGTGGTCCTGGTCCTGGTCCTGGTCCTGGTCCGACCCAGCTGATGCTGACCAATGATAGGGCATGTGGGTGTGGTTTACAGCTGAATGTGGGCGTGGTTTAGGTCTCTGTGGGCCTGTGGTGGGTTCTGTCTTCTGTTTCTAGTTCTGTTCATTCTTTTACGTCTTTAATAAACACTGATTTATTCACTGAAGGTCAAAGGTTTAAATCCACAGGAGACACAAAGACCAGGACCCCCTGTCCCACCAGGACCCCTGTCCCACCAGGATCCCCTGTCCCACCAGGACCCCCTGTCCCACCAGGACCCTGAGCCTTAGTTTGGGAAACTCTGTCCTAGCTGTCTGTTTTTATTTCTCTCTCTCTCTCTCTCTCTCTCTCTCTCTCTCTCTCTCTCTTTCTGTCTGTCTGTCCTTCCTTCCTCTGGTGACGTCAGTCAGATGTGGGCGGGCTTCATGTCCCTCGTGCCATCAGGAAGTGGTTTTTCTTCAGTCCTGGTCCAGGACGCACCGGCTGCGGGTCTGCGCGTTCCGGTCGCTCCTTCGCACCTGTGGGACAGGTGAGCCGGGGGCGCGCACGGGCATCTATGGGCGGCTGTCTGCGCAGAGCGTGCCCGTGCGTGGAGGCTCTGAGTCTGCGGATAAGAGGAGACAAACCCGGGGGGGATGGGGGGGGCGGACCGGAGGAGACCCCGGAGCACGGCCCGGACCCGGTCAAGGACCCGGTCAGACCCGCGGAGGGCGGCTCCATCTACACGGCCCTGTGGCCCTTCGAGGCCCGGCACCGGGAGGAGCTGTCCTTCCAGGAGGGGGACCTGTTCCGGGTGGTCAGCCGGACCGGGGACTGGTGGACCGCCCGGAGGATCGACCAGAACGGATGCGTCCTGGACACCGGGATAGTCCCCTACAACTACCTGGAGAGGGCCGAGTCCGTCCGGATCCAGCCGTGAGTCCCAGACCTGGACCCAGACCCGGACCCAGACGCAGAACCAGTCCCAGACTCAGACCCAGACTCAGACCCAGAACCAGTCCCAGACCCAGACTCAGACCCAGAACCAGTCCCAGACCCGCACAGTCCAGAACAGGAGGTCCGGCGCAGGCTGGACCTCAGTCCGCTTAAACCAACATAAGTCCAGAACCAAAGGGAATATATGGAGCAGGGGGTCCACCAAGACCACATCAGACCAGGTCCATATCTAGAACTACTAGACTTAGACTAGTCTAATCTGGACCAGATAATCTCAAAGACTCTTTACAACATACGGTCTGATCTGATCTAACCTGGACCAGACCTAAAACCACTGGACTTAGACTGGGCAGACCTGGACCAGATCTAAAACCACTGGACTTGGACTGGTCAGACCTGGACCAGGTTGTCCCACAGACTCCAGGTGTTTAAAGCAGTTTTGGTGAAAATGAAGTGAAAGTTGTTTTTTCATTCATAGTATAAAGGGTTAAAACATCAGATACTGGTTTTAAAGAGTCTAGTCTGGTCCAGGTCTGAGTCTATTGGGTATCAACCTGGTCTAAGTCTACAGGTTGTGGACCTGGTCCAGGGTTCTGGGTGGGTTCTGGGTGGTGGTTGTGGACCTGGTCCAGGGTTCTGGGTGGGTTCTGGGTGGTGGTTGTGGACCTGGTCCAGGGTTCTGGGTGGTGCTTCTGTATGTGGTCCCAGAACCGGTTCAGTCTGATTCCGTTTCCATGACGTCATCTTTAAAGTATGAAACTCAGGGTCGACTGGTTTCATCTGTTCATGCGGTTCCATCTGAACTGGAACCAACCCCGGTCTGAGTGGAACCGGTTTAATGCTGAACCCTGTTCTTTATCAGGGGACGTGGTTTTACCAGGTCTACAGTAAAAACATGTAACAGTAACAGACACGAGTAGAAAAGGCTTCAGTCACAAAGTCTGACATTCAACTGTCAGCTGTTGGTCCGTCACTCATGAACACCCACTTCCTGTTTAGTGGGTTTGTGTCTGTGTTTTTGTCTGTGTTTGTGTCTGTGTTTTTGTCTGTGTTTGTGTCTGTGTTTGTGTCTGTGTTTGTGTCTGTGTCTGTGTTTGTGTCTGTGTTTGTGTCTGTGTCTGTGTTTGTGTCTGTGTTTGTGTCTGTGTTTGTGTCTGTGTTTGTGTCTGTGTTTGTCTGTCTGTGTCTGTGTCTGTTTGTGTCTGTGTTTGTGTCTGTGTTTGTGTCTGTCTGTGTCTGTTTGTGTCTGTGTTTGTGTCTGTGTTTGTGTCTGTGTTTGTGTCTGTGTTTGTGTCTGTGTTTGTGTTTGTGTCTGTGTCTGTGTTTGTGTCTGTGTTTGTGTCTGTGTTTGTGTCTGTGTCTGTGTTTGTGTCTGTGTCTGTGTTTGTGTCTGTGTCTGTGTTTGTGTTTGTGTCTGTGTTTGTGTCTGTCTGTGTCTGTTTGTGTCTGTGTTTGTGTCTGTGTTTGTGTCTGTCTGTGTCTGTGTTTGTGTCTGTCTGTGTCTGTGTTTGTGTCTGTGTTTGTGTCTGTGTTTGTGTCTGTCTGTGTTTGTGTCTGTGTCTGTTTGTGTCTGTGTTTGTGTCTGTGTTTGTGTCTGTCTGTGTTTGTGTCTGTGTCTGTGTTTGTGTCTGTGTTTGTGTCTGTGTCTGTGTTTGTGTCTGTGTTTGTGTCTGTGTTTGTGTCTGTCTGTGTCTGTTTGTGTCTGTGTTTGTGTCTGTGTTTGTGTCTGTGTCTGTGTTTGTGTCTGTGTTTGTGTCTGTGTTTGTGTCTGTGTTTGTGTTTGTGTCTGTGTTTGTGTCTGTGTTTGTGTCTGTGTTTGTGTCTGTGTTTGTGTCTGTGTCTGTGTTTGTGTCTGTCTGTGTCTGTTTGTGTCTGTGTTTGTGTCTGTGTCTGTGTTTGTGTCTGTCTGTGTCTGTGTTTGTGTTTGTGTCTGTGTTTGTGTCTGTGTTTGTGTCTGTGTTTGTGTCTGTGTTTGTGTTTGTGTCTGTGTCTGTGTCTGTGTTTGTGTTTGTGTCTGTGTTTGTGTCTGTGTTTGTGTCTGTGTTTGTGTTTGTGTCTGTGTTTGTGTCTGTGTTTGTGTTTGTGTCTGTGTTTGTGTCTGTGTCTGTGTTTGTGTCTGTGTTTGTGTTTGTTTCTGTGTCTGTGTTTGTGTCTGTGTCTGTGTTTGTGTCTGTGTTTGTGTCTGTGTCTGTGTTTGTGTCTGTGTTTGTTTCTGTGTCTGTGTTTGTGTCTGTGTCTGTGTTTGTGTCTGTGTTTGTGTCTGTGTCTGTGTTTGTGTCTGTGTTTGTGTCTGTGTTTGTTTCTGTGTCTGTGTTTGTGTCTGTGTCTGTGTCTGTGTTTGTGTCTGTGTCTGTGTCTGTGTTTGTGTCTGTGTTTGTGTTTGTTTCTGTGTCTGTGTCTGTGTTTGTGTCTGTGTTTGTGTCTGTGTTTGTGTCTGTGTTTGTGTCTGTGTTTGTGTTTGTTTCTGTGTCTGTGTTTGTGTCTGTGTTTGTGTCTGTGTTTGTGTTTGTTTCTGTGTTTGTGTCTGTGTCTGTGTTTGTGTCTGTGTTTGTGTTTGTGTCTGTGTCTGTGTTTGTGTCTGTGTCTGTGTCTGTGTTTGTGTCTGTGTTTGTGTCTGTGTTGCATCACTGGCCGTTCAGGTGGTGGTTCCCTCATGTCGACATCCTCTCATGTTCTCTGTATCTGCTCACTGACGACCATCAGCAACACGGATTTAACCACATTTACAGATTTACTACGGAACTAATGAACATGTGCTAACGTGTGTGTGTGTGTGTGTGTGTGTGAAATCTAGAGTTCTGCGTCTGGGCTTGAACGTCTGTAGGTGACTGTGGTGGCGGCAGGTGCAGGTTTATTTAACAGCAGGTTTGGTGTGTCTTCGTTGGTTTGCTAGTTTGGAGCTGGACGTACAGTCCTACTGGAGCGTGTGGAATCAGATGTAGATGAACCAAACAAACACTGAAAGGACGTAGAAGCCTGGTGTGGGGTCACTGAAGGAGTCCAGAATGTGGACCCTCCTAAACCTGGTCCTCCAGTCACACATGGTATCTAGGACTTCAGACCACATCTGAACCCCAGCAGGTCCAGCTGTAGGGGGGACTGTCCGCTGGACAGACCCAGATTCAGACTAAGGTCAGCTGTCCAGGACTTGGCTGGTTGCAGGTGTTGTGTGACTCCTCCTGGTGGCTGGTTCCAGATCTGCTCAGACCTCCAACAGGTCCAGAAGGACCAGGCTGGACAGGACCCATGTTTGAACGGTTAAAAGTTCACCTGAGGGTGTAGAGTGTGTTCTCTGCGTCTCCTGTCGTGGTTTCTTCATCTCCTTCTTGGACGATAACTCCTTCCATGTGTGGACTTCCTCTGACCCCTGTTCAGTGCAGACCCAGTTTGGACCCGTTCACCTGGTTTAGCTTTGATCCATCACTTTGTGTTCAGTTTCTCCTCCCAGCACACTTTCTATATTTTCCAAGAATAATTTAAAGTTAGTTTGTGTTCGTCCTTTTAGGAACATGTTCAGAGTTTTATCCTTTAATATCCTTAAAGAACCCAAACCCACCCTAGACCTGAGTAAAACCAGATCCATGTCCAGATCTACAGGAGCTTCATTCACCATCAGATGAATCTTTGACCTTTGACCCTGACAGTCACCTGGGTGTTTAACGGTCCGTCTTGGTCCTGGTTTTGTCTGGTCCAGGTGGTTTTTCGGGACCATGAACCGCTTCGAGGCTCAGAGTCACCTTCTGTCTCCAGGAAACAACCACGGAGCGTTCCTCATCCGACACAGCGAGAGGGACGACGTGGGATACGTCCTGTCAGGTGACGTTTGGTTTTATTTACGAACATGAACAGAAGGATCAGCCTTTAGGAGCACACAGACCCACCAAGCAGTCTAGTCCAGTCCACCAAAAGACCACATCAGCTGGTCTGAGGATGAGGACGTTCTTTACCTGGTACAACTGGATATTTAAATCCTGGATCTTTAAACCCTTACATTAAATCCTGGATATTTAAATCCTTACATTAAATCTTGGATATTTAAATCCTTATATTAAATCCTGGATATTTAAATCCTGGATATTTAAATCCTTACATTAAATCCTGGATATTTAAATCCTTATATTAAATCCTGGATATATAAATCCTTACATTAAATCCTGGATATTTAAATCCTTATATTAAATCCTTGATATTTAAATCCTTACATTAAATCCTGGATATTTAAATCCTTACATTAAATCCTGGATATTTAAATCCTTATATTAAATCCTTGATATTTAAATCCTTACATTAAATCCTTGATATTTAAATCCTTACATTAAATCCTGGATATTTAAATCCTTATATTAAATCCTTGATATTTAAATCCTTACATTAAATCCTGGATATTTAAATCCTTACATTAAATCCTGGATATTTAAATCCTTACATTAAATCCTGGATATTTAAATCCTTACATTAAATCCTGGATATTTAATCCTTACATTAAATCCTGGATATTTAAATCCTTATATTAAATCCTGGATATTTAAATCCTTTGCTGTTTTCTACCCTCTTGTATCTGCTGGTATAAACCACAGACTCTGAACATCCTAAACATCAGATACAGACTGTGTTTGATAAAAGTCCTGTTGTTGTGAAATAACTGGATTTAACTCGACGGCCGTCGTTCTATGTTTGACACACACAACATTAAGCCGACGCCCTCTGAGGCGTGAACCAACCAAATGTCAGCGTTTGTTTACTGTGTTTTCAACGGCAGCAGAGCACGAAAAGACCAAAACATGGAGTTATCCTCCAGCCGTCAGACTGTCTGTATCTGTAATCTGTATCTGTAATCTGTAATCTGTATCTGACTATATGACATTCATTAGTTTTATTCATTTAGTTTTTTCCACTTCCCTTTTATAATATAGATCCACGTAAATACATCATAGAGTTAGGGTCCAGACCTGGGTTATTATCATTAACGAAAACTAACAAAATGACGAAAACTAGAATTGTAAAAACATTTTCGTTAACTGAAATAAATAAAAACTAGAATTAAAAGAAAAAATGATAACTAACTGAAACTGTATTGTGTGTTTACAAAACTAACTAAAACAGATAAAAAATTATGGATAAAATTCCCTTCGTTTTCATCTTTGTCAACATCGGATTGATACGAAAGCGACTTATTTTGCTCTAGCAATTTTATCTAGCGTCACCATACGACACTTTTTGCTCCGTCACTTGTGTTCACTTGTGGTTTCCAGTCGTCTTCTGGTCCCCACTCTACCTGGAAACATGGAGACTAAAGCAACAGAGTCCTGTCTGGGATTGATTTGAATAGGAGCACAGAGAAGAAGAGAAAAGAGACCACTGAACTACAACTGAACTACAACTAAACTACAACTGAACTACAACTAAGCATTTAGAAAAAAAATGAAAACTAATAAAAACTATCAAACCTGCTCTAAAAACAAATTAAAACGAACTGACTTAGAGAAAAAAAATTCAAAACTAAATAAAACTAAACTGGAATGAAAAATCCAAAACTATTAGAACCTTGGTCCAGACCTGGGTTAGGGTCTAGACCTGGGTTAGGGTCCAGACCTGGGTTAGACTCTGTGTTCTTCTCCTTATTATTACAGAAGTGAATGGTTTGTGTTTTGGGCTCAGACGTGTTTCCTCTTTCACTTCCTGTCGTCATCGTGGTTGAATTCTGTGTCGTACTGAACCCTGACCCTGAACGGTCTTTCACTGGACTTTGTTCTGGGTTCGTGTTCCTTGTTTCCGCAGTGAGGTCCAACGCTCAGGTCAAACATTTTAAGGTTCCTCAGATGGACGACGGCAGCTTCCGCATCGAAGCGGCCGGCGCCGGCTTCAGCTCTCTGATGGACCTGGTGGAACATTACAGATCCAACAGCCTGTGCGGGATCGGACGGCTGGGGAACCCCTGCAAGAGGGTACGTGGACCCGGCTCTAATCCACCAGACCACCTTCATGTTCAGGCATCAACCAACACATAAACCCTTCAAAGTGGATTCAGACTCACTCAGATTAGTACTGAAGTGTTCAGTGTTCTGACTAAGGGTTCTATCTCAGTGTTCTACCTCAGTGTTGTACCTCTGGGTTCTACCTCTGGGTTCTACTTCAGGGTCTGTGCTCTACTTATTTTTCTTCTTCCATCTGACATTAGAACCCCAGTACATGAGGTTCTATGTAGTAACACTTGAAAACATCTGTTTAATGTTTTAACCTCGGACGCTCCTTCAGTAGAACATCTACTTTTGAGGAAGATCTGGTCCAGAAGGTTCAGAAAAACTCGACAGAACTTAAACGTGACAAATAGACGAATAAAAACAGAACTGAGAAACAGACAGAAACGTTCATGAGACCAAACCATCCAGTTCTAGACCACAGTGAAGGTTCTACCAGGTTCTGTAGAAATCCACAGAACTTTACATAGAAACTGTAACGGCTACTGTTAGAGTCAAAAACAGCCCACAGTGGCCTCCATGAGTCCTGATTCATGGGGGTCCACATGGGGAACCCCATGGGGGTCCCCATGGGGGTCCCCATGGGGGTCTGGGTTTGGTCTGTGAAGCAGGTCCACTTCCAGGTTCATATAAAACACTGTTGGATTCAAACACTGATCAGCTGAGACTGTATCTGAGATTCCAGCGTCTGAGATCACCATGTGATGCTGGTCTGTTTGTCGTTAAACCACCTGCAGATAATCCTTGAATCAGCATAAATTTAATCATAGAAATGTAAGAAAATACAACAGATGTGACGTGGTACGACCCAAACTCCTGAACGGTTGGGATTCGGACTCTTGAATCTCATAAACCAGTGTTTATTTACAACAGAAACTAAGAAACTTGACGGTTTTGAGAAAATAAACTCAGGTCATTTTGAAGTTGAAGGCAGATACTGGTCTGCGTTAACATGAGTCCTAAAGTCTGGACCCAATTAGACCACGTGGACTATAGAGTTCACATCAGACCAGAACTGGAACCTGTCCAGAGTCAAAAACAGCAGACACTGATCTGACACAGAACCAGGTTCTTCATCTTAACGTTGTCCAGTTCATTTATTCATAAAAGTTCTTATAACGATGATCGAACAGCGTTTGAAGTTCTTTTCACACGATCACACGTTTTCAAAACAACAAACAAACAAACGGTGAAACCCAAACTGTTGCAGCTTCAGTGTTTCTGTAAAACCATTAATGAACAGGAAGCGTTTCTTACATTCGACTCCAAACAAACGCAGTAAATGTGAAGTTTTTATTGAACAATAGACAGAATGTGGATGTTTGTGCAGAACAGGAAGTGAAACAACCACCGCAACCGGGAACTTCCTGTCTGTGGAATCTCCATGGAAACGGGTGAACACAAATACCTTTAAACCATTTAGCGCAACATCATGTTTCAACACGACAGAAAAAAAAACAGAGAAACCAAACTGAACCGTGAAGATCTGCAAAGAACAAAGAGGAAAAGGAGCGTGTTCCGCACGACAGCTTTAACCCTTTCATTCCATCGAGCCCCAGTTTTATTTTCAACAGGTTCTACTTTAAAACTTTTGTCCATTTATTCATGTCGTTCCCTGGAAAAGGTTCCATTCACCACAGCTGAGTCTGCGTTCATTTTACAAAATTAATGAACAAGAAAACGTAAAGATAAAGGACTACGGCCTGTCAGGGGTCAGGAGGTCACATGACAGGTCACATGACTGGTCCATTCCATCAGTAGTTCTGTTCCTTTTGTTCAGATGAACCCAGTTGAACAAACATCATCAGTGTTTTCCCATAAAATTATGAAATTAATAAGTTGTGAAATTGTTCCTGTGAAGTCCACTGTCTGTTTAAAAACCTCCAGAAGGGTTACAGGAAAAGTGTTTGGCCCAGTTTGGCCCAGTTTGGTCCAGTTTGGATCAATTTGGCCCAGTTTGGCCCAGTTTGGCTCAGTTTGGATTGGTTTAGTCCCCTGACTCTAAAGCCTCCTCTGAGGTTCTTTGTACAAATGTAAACCTTTAAAGGGCTGTGGTTGAGCAGACGCAGAACTGATGCAGTGAATGTTCTGGAGTCGAACACCATAAATGAATAAAAACCAGTTTGAGGTGAACGTCAGCTGATCAGTTCAGGTGGTTTTCTGCAGATACTTATGAAGTCACTGTGGTCAAATCCAGGTCTGAACCTTTAACTGAGTCTGAACGTCTTCGGTTCTTCAGTTCTAAGCTTTAGAACGTGGTCAAGAAAACATGGAGAGGACTGAGGTGGAAGGAACCGGTTCAGATCAGACCAGGTCCTGTCAGGTGGGCTCAGATAAAGACTGGAGCCCTTCTGTTGGTCTAGAGGGTTCTGTTGTTCTAGATGATTCTGTTGATCTAGAGCAGGGCTGTCAAACTCAGATCCTTGAGGGCCGGTATCCTGCATGTTTTAGATGTTTCCCTCTTCCAGTCCACCTGAAGGTCATTATCAGGCTTCTGCAGAGCTGGACGATAGGCTGATCATTTGAATCAGGTGTGTTGGAAGAGGGACACGTCTGAAACATGCAGGATACCGGCCCTCGAGGATCTGAGTTTGACAGCCCTGGTCTAGAGGGTTCTGTTGGTCTAGATGGTTCTGTTGGTCTAGATAGTTCTGTTGGTCTAGATAGTTCTGTTCTAGATGGTTCTGTTGGGTCTGAATCCTCTGTCTCTGATGTTCTCTGCCTGTGATGTTCTCTAGTTCTGATGTTCTCTGGTTCTGATGTTCTCTGGTTCTGATGTTCTGTGGTTCTGATATTCTCTGGTTCTGATGTTCTCTGGTTCTGATGTTCTCTGGTTCTGATGTTCTCTGGTTCTGATATTCTCTGGTTCTGATGTTCTCTGGTTCTGATGTTCTCTGATGTTCTCTGTCTCTGATGTTCTCTGATGTTTTCTGATGTTCTGTGGTTCTGATGTTCTGGTTCTGATATTCTCTGGTTCTGATGTTCTCTGGTTCTGATGTTCTCTAGTTCTGATGTTCTCTGGTTCTGATGTTCTGTGGTTCTGATGTTCTCTGGTTCTGATATTCTCTGGTTCTGATGTTCTCTGGTTCTGATATTCTCTGGTTCTGATGTTCTCTGGTTCTGATGTTCTCTGGGTTCTGATGTTCTCTGGTTCTGATGTTCTCTGATGTTCTCTGTCTCTGATGTTCTCTGATGTTTTCTGATGTTCTGTGGTTCTGATGTTCTGGTTCTGCAGAAGAAGCCCAGCATGGCCGACCTGTCCCACTTCACTGTGGACGAGTGGGAGCTGCCGAAGGAGGAGTTCACCCTGGAGGAGGAGCTGGGCAGCGGGTACTTCGCAGACGTCTACAGAGGGCGATGGAAAAACCACATCAACGTCGCCATCAAGATCATCAAGAGCGGTCGGTTCCACCTGCAGGTTATCTAGAACCGACAGCCAATAATGAATATGACATCACAACTGTAGTTGATCAACGACAAACAAACATAGAAACAAAAACAATGGACCGTCAATAATAATGAAATGATCAAAGTTCGACAAAAGTGTAAAAAGAAAATAATAATAAAGAAAAATAAAGAAATAGAAACGATTGTACGTGTAAATATAATAAATATACGACTAATGATAATAACAATAATATTAATAATGACTGAATTATTATTATTGAAAAAAGAAAATGTTGAAACTGAAAAAAAGGTTTAATGGAAAAAAAACAAAACCAGCTTTAGTTTGAGTTCATATCAAACCACAGAGGAGACGAGGAGGTGACAGAAGAGGAGGTCAAAGAGGAGGAGGAGGTGACAGAAGAGGAGGTCAAAGAGGTGGAGGAGGTGACAGAGGAGGAGGTCAAAGAGGAGGAGGAGGTGACAGAAGAGGAGGTCAAAGAGGAGGAGGAAGTGACAGAAGAGGAGGTCAAAGAGGAGGAGGAGGTGACAGAAGAGGAGGTCAAAGAGGTGGAGGAGGTGACAGAGGAGGAGGTCAAAGAGGAGGAGGAGAGGAGGAGGTCAAAGAGGAGGAGGAGGTGACAGAGGAGGAGGTCAAAGAAGAGGAGGAGGTGACAGAGGAGGAGGTCAAAGAGGAGGAGGAGGTGACAGAGGAGGAGGTCAAAGAGGAGGAGGAGGTGACAGAGGAGGAGGTCAAAGAGGAGGAGGAGGTGACAGAGGAGGAGGTCAAAGAGGAGGAGGAGGTGACAGAAGAGGAGGTCAAAGAGGAGGAGGAGGAGGTGACAGAAGAGGAGGTCAAAGAAGAGGAGGAGGTCAAAGAGGAGGAGAAGGTGACAGAGGAGGAGGTCAAAGAGGAGGAGGAGGTGACAGAAGAGGAGGTCAAAGAGGAGGAGGAGGTCGAAGAGGAGGAGGAGGTGACAGAAGAGGAGGTCAAAGAGGAGGAGGAGGTGACAGAGGAGGAGGTCAAAGAGGAGGAGGAGGTGACAGAAGAGGAGGTCAAAGAGGAGGAGGAGGTCGAAGAGGAGGAGGAGGTGACAGAAGAGGAGGTCAAAGAGGAGGAGGAGGTGACAGAAGGGGAGGTCAAAGAAGAGGAGGAGGTGACAGAGGAGGAGGTCAAAGAGGAGGAGGAGGTGACAGAAGAGGAGGTCAAAGAGGAGGAGGAGGTGACAGAGGAGGAGGTCAAAGAGGAGGAGGAGGTGACAGAAGAGGAGGTCAAAGAGGAGGAGGAGGTCAAAGAGGAGGAGGAGGTGACAGAAGAGGAGGTCAAAGAGGAGGAGGAGGTCGAAGAGGAGGAGGAGGTGACAGAAGAGGAGGTCAAAGAGGAGGAGGAGGTGACAGAAGGGGAGGTCAAAGAAGAGGAGGAGGTGACAGAGGAGGAGGTCAAAGAGGAGGAGGAGGTGACAGAAGAGGAGGTCAAAGAGGAGGAGGAGGTGACAGAGGAGGAGGTCAAAGAGGAGGAGGAGGTGACAGAAGAGGAGGTCAAAGAGGAGGAGGAGGTCAAAGAGGAGGAGGAGGTGACAGAGGAGGAGGTCAAAGAGGAGGAGGAGGTCAAAGAGGAGGAGGAGGTGACAGAAGAGGAGGTCAAAGAGGAGGAGGAGGTCGAAGAGGAGGAGGAGGTGACAGAAGAGGAGGTCAAAGAGGAGGAGGAGGTGACAGACGACACATGAAGGTGAAGAGGATCGACGTGAAACCTGAGCTTTTATTTCTTTGTTGTGAAAGTGGAGGTGGGCGTGGCTTAAACCGGTAACGCAACAGGAACGTCACGTTTCTAGAACTAGAGTCGACAAGAAGCAACACAAACAGAGGAGGAAGAGGAGGAAGAGGAGGAGGAAGAAGGAAAGGAAGAAGAGGAGGAGGAGGAGGAGGAGGAGGAGGAGGAGGAGGAGTCGTTATTCTTCATTGATGTTGCTCTAATCCCTTTTATTTCATTCATTTTGTGCATAAATGTCTGCACTGAAGTCAATCTAGGTTCACGTTCTAATAACAGCTGAATCAGGTTCATGTTCTAATAACAGTTGAATCAGGTTCACGTTCTAATAACAGTTGAATCAGGTTCACGTTCTAATAACAGTTGAATCAGGTTCATGTTCTAATAACAGTTGAATCAGGTTCACGTTCTAATAACAGTTGAATCAGGTTCACGTTCTAATAACAGTTGAATCAGGTTCATGTTCTAATAACAGTTGAATCAGGTTCACGTTCTAATAACAGCTGAATCAGGTTCATGTTCTAATAACAGCTGAATCAGGTTCATGTTCTAATAACAGTTGAATCAGGTTCATGTTCTAATAACAGTTGAATCAGGTTCACGTTCTAATAACAGTTGAATCAGGTTCATGTTCTAATAACAGCTGAATCAGGTTCACGTTCTAATAACAGTTGAATCAGGTTCATGTTCTAATAACAGCTGAATCAGGTTCACGTTCTAATAACAGTTGAATCAGGTTCATGTTCTAATAACAGTTGAATCAGGTTCACGTTCTAATAACAGTTGAATCAGGTTCACATTCTAATAACAGTTGAATCAGGTTCACGTTCTAATAACAGTTGAATCAGGTTCATGTTCTAATAACAGTTGAATCAGGTTCACGTTCTAATAACAGTTGAATCAGGTTCACGTTCTAATAACAGTTGAATCAGGTTCACGTTCTAATAACAGTTGAATCAGGTTCATGTTCTAATAACAGCTGAATCAGGTTCACGTTCTAATAACAGTTGAATCAGGTTCATGTTCTAATAACAGTTGAATCAGGTTCATGTTCTAATAACAGTTGAATCAGGTTCATGTTCTAATAACAGTTGAATCAGGTTCACGTTCTAATAACAGTTGAATCAGGTTCATGTTCTAATAACAGTTGAATCAGGTTCATGTTCTAATAACAGTTGAATCAGGTTCCCCTTGTGTGTGTTTCAGTTCTTGTTTCCTCTGTTTCTTCCTCTTTTCAGCCTCTGTCCTTCTCTTCTTTCTAACTGTTTCTGTTTCTTCCTGTTTCAGACTCAGAGTTGAACCATCGTGAGTTTCAGCGGGAGGTTCAGATCCTCAAGAGTCTTCGCCATCGTCACCTCATCTCTCTGTTCGCCGTCTGCACGGCCTCGGCGCCCTATTACATCATCACTGAGCTGATGGACAAAGGCAGCATGTTGAACTTCCTACGAGGTCAGCTTCAGTCTGGAAGCACGGGGGGAGGGGTCAGGACCTGGAGGTCCAGGACCAAGACTTGGAGGTCCAGGACCAGGTCCTGGAGTTCCAGGTCTGGGTTCTGAAGTAGAGGACTGGGTCCTGGAGGTCCAGGTCTGGGTTCTGAAGTAGAGGACCGGGTCCTGGAGGTCCAGGTCTGGGTTCTGAAGTAGAGGACTGGGTCCTGGAGGTCTAGGGCTGGGTTCTGAAGGTCCAGGAGGTTTATCCGTCTCCTTCCATGTTTAACTCTTAACCCTCTGAGTTCAGTTCCTCAGGGTTTGGTCTGGGCTTAGTTTTCCATCCTCTGCTGGTCTCCGTCTCAGGTGCGGAGGGTCAGCGTCTGGACGTGGTGTCCCTGGTGGACATGGGTGCCCAGGTGGCTGATGGGATGTCGTATCTGGAGGAGAAGCACAGCATCCACAGAGACCTGGCAGCTCGGAACGTCCTGGTGGGAGAAGGATACGTCTGTAAGGTGGCCGACTTTGGACTGGCCCGGGTTATTAAGGTGAGGGGGGGTCATGTATCTGCTGTGTGTCATTGTGGGTTCTCTGGTTCTCATCCTCGGTTCCGTTGTTCTGTTGTTCTGCAGGAGCCGTTCTACGTCACTGAGGATAAGAAGATCCCGTATAAGTGGAGTGCCCCCGAGGCCATCAGCCACGGAAAGTTCTCCAACAAGTCCGACGTCTGGTCCTTCGGCATTCTGCTGTACGAGATCATCACATACGGAGGCGTTCCCTACCCAGGTCTGTTCATAGAACCCATACCCATACAGAACCCAAACAGAATAAACACAGGTAGTAGAACCCAGACAGAGTAAACATGATGATGATGATGATGATGATGATGATGATGATGATGATGGGGGTGTGGCTTTGTGTCCTGCATCAGCCTTCAGCAACCAGGAAGTGTACCAGCAGGTCACCAATGGATACCGCATGCCCCTCCCCCCCCGATGCCCCGCCTTCTTCTACGACATCATGTTGAAGTGCTGGAGCGCTGACCCCGCCCACAGGCCGGACTTCAGGACGCTCCGCCTCCAGCTGGACAGTAGCTCCTATGAACTGCAGTAACCATGGCAACTACTGGGGGCGCCACAGGGTCCGAGTCCTGAACCGGAACCAAAGGGTCCAGAACACCGGTAGCTGACGTTCAACTGAGACCAGGACCACCAGGTCAGACCTGTGGACCAGGACCTGGACCTGGATCTGTGGACCGGGACCCGGATCTGTAGATCAGGATCCTAATCTTTAAACCAGGACCTGGGTCTGTGAACTGGAACAGGACCCAGATCTGTGGATCTGGATCTGTGGACCAGCACCCAGATCTGTGGACCTGGACCTGGACCTGGGTCATATGTCACTGTTATACATGTTTTAAAACTAATCAATCAAACTTTATTTATATAGGACTGTTCATACAAACAGAGTGTAAGACAGGTCTGTGGTCCTCAGGTCTGTGGTCTTCAGGTCTGTGGTCCTCAGGTCTGTGGTCCTCAGGTCTGTGGTCTTCAGGTCTGTGGTCCTCAGGTCTGTGGTCTTCAGGTCTGTGGTCTTTAGGTCTGTGGTCCTCAGGTCTGTGGTCCTCAGGTCTGTGGTCTTCAGGTCTGTGGTCCTCTGGTCTGTGGTCCTCTGGTCTGTGGTCTTCAGGTCTGTGGTCCTCAGGTCTGTGGTCTTCAGGTCTGTGGTCCTCAGGTCTGTGGTCTTCAGGTCTGTGGTCTTTAGGTCTGTGGTCCTCAGGTCTGTGGTCCTCAGGTCTGTGGTCTTCAGGTCTGTGGTCCTCTGGTCTGTGGTCCTCTGGTCTGTGGTCTTCAGGTCTGTGGTCCTCAGGTCTGTGGTCCTCAGGTCTGTGGTCTTCAGGTCTGTGGTCTTTAGGTCTGTGGTCCTCAGGTCTGTGGTCCTCAGGTCTGTGGTCTTCAGGTCTGTGGTCCTCAGGTCTTTGGTCCTCTGGTCTGTGGTCCTCTGGTCTGTGGTCCTCAGGTCTGTGGTCCTCTGGCCTGTGGTCCTCTGGTCTGTGGTCTTCAGGTCTGTGGTCCTCAGGTCTGTGGTCTTCAGGTCTGTGGTCCTCTGGTCTGTGGTCCTCAGGTCTGTGGTCTTTAGGTCTGTGGTCCTCAGGTCTGTGGTCCTCTGGCCTGTGGTCTTCAGGTCTGTGGTCCTCTGGTCTGTGGTCCTCAGGTCTATGGTCTTCAGGTCTGTGGTCCTCAGGTCTGTGGTCTTTAGGTCTGTGGTCTTCAGGTCTGTGGTCCTCTGGTCTGTGGTCTTCAGGTCTGTGGTCCTCAGGTCTATGGTCTTCAGGTCTGTGGTCCTCAGGTCTGTGGTCTTTAGGTCTGTGGTCCTCAGGTCTGTGGTCTTCAGGTCTGTGGGTTTTGTTCTAACTTTGGGGATGATTTAAAGGCCAGTACCTGAAGACCTGAGGGTTCTAGAAGGTCCAGACCATAAAAGCACATGTGATAAATCAGCAGAACTAAGACCATGAAGAGCTTCATAAACAGTAACAGGATCTTCAGACCAGTTCTGAAGCTCAGGGTAAGCCGGTGTGGAGGCTTTAGGGGTGGAGTCATGTGGGTTCTCCTTCTGGTCCTCATCAGTAGATCTGAACTGGACCGTCACAGTCTGGTCCCACTCTGACCATGTTCTGGAGATGACCCACTCCAGTTTTTGTTCTACTGCTAATATGTGGTTCCAAACTCAGTCCAGTCCCAGATAATTCCCAGGGTTTGGACTTGGTTCTAGTGCCGGTTCCTCTGTCTGAGCTTCAGGACACATTTAATGCCGCGGTTCCACTGTCAGGGCTCTCAAACTCATGTTCTTTCAGGTTCCACATTCAGCCCAATTTGATCTGCAGTGGGCCGAATCAGTACAATAAAAGCAGAATAACCTCGAAATAATGACGACTGCAAATTTTTTAGTGCAAAAAATAACATTAGATGATGAAACTATTTCTATCCAAAACAAAAAAGATGTGAATAACTGAAAAAAACTGAAATTTCTGAAGAAAAATAGGTACAATTTTATCAGTATTCTGCCTCGACCTATGGTTTCTCCATGTGCATCACAGATCAGATCTACAAAGACACAAAACCGGCAGAATAGTGTTAAAATTACACTGATTTTTCTTCGGACATTCCAGGTTGTTCATATTTGTTCAGGTTATTGACATTTTATTATGAAAGGAGATCAGAATTTAATGTTTTTTGCAATAAATCAAAGAGAAAAAAACAGGTGTTGCCGTTATTTACAGGCATAATGTTCTGTTATTTTTTTCACATTAAACCAAGAAGAACATTTGGAGTCATTATTTCTAGGTTATTCTGCTGTCAGTTTTGAGTTTGATGCCCTTGACTGGTAATATCTTCAGGGTAATTTTTGCATTTTTTGCACTTTGTAAATTCACCTCGTGGGCCAGAATGGAACCTTAGGTGGACCAGTTTTGGCCCCCGGGCCGCATGTTTGACACCTGTGCACTTGTGCACTTGACTCGACCTTTTTGCGTTTCCATTACGAAAAAGGACCTGGAATCTGGTACCTGGTACTAGTTTTTTGGTCTCACCTCCGCCAAGGTTCCAGGACTGGGGACCAGATACTAAAAGGTGACACTGTGTAAACACTGCAGACCACTGATTGGTCAATTCAATTCAGTTTCAATTCAGGTTTATTTGTATAGCCCAATATCACAACAAGGTCATCTCAAAGGGCTTTACAGAGTCAGTTGGATGTCAGTTGGATGTTGGTCAGAGTCATCTCTGTGCCCCGCCCTTTTACAAAAACAGATGCAGAAGTTGACAGTAAATCTGTCAGTAGGTGAATCCACATGATGACAGTCTGTAAAACTACACCATGGTCAGTCCAGGAGGTTCAGATGGAAACATTCAGCATAAGCTTGACGAGACAACACGCAACGAGCGAGTTTGTCAGCGACTCTGAGCAGACGACACGGAAGTAGCACACCGCATCGCTATGACGACCAGGTACTGGAAAGTCTGTAGAAGCCTGTAATGGAAACGGTCTCCAGGAGTAGGACCTGGTACCTGAGCCGAGTCAAGTCGAGCCGGTTCCACGTAGCGGCAACGCGGCATTTGACCTGCGTTTTGTCCTGGTTGAGTTGAAGACAGTCTTCTGCCGTCCAGGACCTGACGTCTGAAAAGGGCATCAGTTGGTCCAGAGTCATCTGGAGACACGGTCGCGTACATCTGAGTGTGATCAGCGTAACTATGGGAACTGATGCCGTGTCTCCTGATGATGTTTCCAAGTGGCGGCGTGTTAAGATGAAAAAAAGTGTGGGACCTAAAACTGAACCTTGGGGGATGCCACAGCCCATTTGATACCAGTCTGACCAACATCCATCCACTGTAACAGAAGATTCAAACCAGTTCAAACAGAAGCAGATGAACCAACCAGGTTAGGAAGTCCAACTAGAAGAAGTGGTCGACTTACTAATGTCCATATTTGATCTCAGGTCCTTAACCTTGACCGTTAATAGTATGTAATAAAAATCTTTATGTTTTCGAGGCTAAAAATGAAGATTCACCTGTAAAAAGTTTCTCATCAAATGTTCTAAATGTTAGAGTTAAATGTTTTTATTAGTTTTAATTTTATTTTTGATAAATGTTGATTCATTTTCAGGTTTTTTTTTCAGTCGTGGTCAGAGCTTTGATCAAAATCAGCAGCTATTTCCATCAACCGTTTAAACCAATAAAACTGTACAAATGATTCAAATGTAACTTTTATTTAAAGAAACAAAAATATTCAACCAGTTGTTTTTTTGCTTTTCTTTGTATGATTTCTTGTGCAAATTAAAAACTACCGAACTTTTCATTTGAACAAAACAAATAAATTCAACCAGAACCTAAGACGATACTTTAACAAATAAAAATATGAAAGGTTCACTTAATTGTAATAACTATAATAATAATAATAATAATAATAATAATAATAATAATAATAATAATAATAATGTGTATTTTTTTAGGTTAATAAACAGAGACAGTGAGTTTGTTGAACATTAAAGTACAAATGTCGCACATGTTTCTTTTCAACAATAAAACAGTCAAATGTCTCAATAAACACTGGTTTAATTAAACATTTCATGTTCATTCTTTTAACTGATGTTTTGATGAAGCTAAATGGATTTAATGATGTAGTACTGATCTGTGGACAGCAGGGGGCAGCAGAGTCTGAAATGACAACATTCACACTGTTCCAGACAGGAGGAGGAGGAGGAGGAGGAGGAGGAGGAGGAGGAGGAGGAGGAGGAGTCTAAATCATAAAGAATCACTGTTGTGTTTCATGTTCCAAAAAAAAAACAAAACAGATTTTTCTCTAAATAATTAAATATTTAATTAATTCAAAATATCAACAAAGACGTTTTAATGGATAAAAATGTTTAATTTTTTAAGCAGAAAATATAGGATTTGAAATTTCAACATCGAACTGTGTTTTTGTCTAAAATAATCCAAATAATCATAAAAACATGATCACAGATCATTTCATCGATCGTTTCACAGATTGAACTGAAACGTTCAAATATCATATAAATAAATAAATAAATAATCTGTCAGATCTGTCGATAACAGTCTCTTATTTAGACCAGTTTCATCTTTTAACGTCAAACTAAAACTAATTCAAAGTCAAACTGATCAGCGACTCTAATTAATGCTGAATAATGAATAAATCAGGACAGTTTTTGCAGCTTTAAGGTCAGAGGTCGTCCATTTGACCCTGATACTCTTTACCCAGAATTCATTGTGTCTGTGACGCAGCCTTAAACCTGCTGCTGAACGTAGAATGTAGAAGAAAGAAATGAAAGTGTTAGGATGAAGGTGGTTTTATCGTGTTTCTTCATTTTCTGTAAAAAACTGTTTAAAAAGGAGCAAAAACGTGAAAAGGACAAGAGACGAAAACAGAAAAAGATAAAAGACTTAAAATGATGAAACAAAACAATTTTAAAAAACAAAACCCTAAAAAGACAAAACAATTCAAAACTCAACCCTAAAAACAGCTGACTGTGATGATTACCCATAATTCCCTCTGTCTCTGACTCATTTCCATTTAAATCCTGCTCACATTAAATATAAAACACATTCATTAACGTCCTGTTTCACTGACGCAGTGGAGAATCATCTGAGGTGTGGGCGTGGCCTGTTTCCACCGGTGACACGTTTCCACGGTTTCACAGACTCAGATTCTCACATGGATCCGGTTCCAGTTGAACCAGTTCATATGAATAGAAACATCAGAAATAGACCTGCAAACGAGACCCGATCCGGATCAGACCAGATCTGTGGGCGGGGCTCACATCTGGGTCATATAATATACATGAGCATGGGCGGGGCTTACATCTGGGTCATATATATTATATGACCCAGATGTAAGCCCCGCCCACAGATCTAGTCTGATCCAGATTGTGTAAATAAAAACAGAATAAAAACAGAATAAAAACAGAAAAATGACAACGAGAAAAGAAAGAAGTAACGAAAAAGACGGAAACAGAACAACAGAGGAAAACATCGCAGAAAAACCCTGAAATAACGCAAAAACATGAAAACCAAACAAGACAGTTCTGTCGGCCTCCTTCAGACTTTGACTGACAGGTATAATTGAGAAGTATGATTGACAGGTGTGATTAACAGGTGTGACTGACAGGTGTGATTGACAGATATGATTCACAGGTATGATTGACAAGTGTGATTCACAGATGTTATTGTCAAGTATGATTGACAGGTGTGATTGACAGTTGACTGATGTCGACTTTTTTTAATTAAATAAACACATTTTTTATCGGTTTCACTAACTAGACACAAAATACTTGATGTCTGATGAAATTTACTACTTTACTAAGTCAAGCTAGCATACCCATCATGCATGTAGCCCCTCCCCTTTTGTCCAAATATGGACACTTCTGTCTCTGAAAGTCCAACATGGCAACAACCAAATGAATAACAATTAAAAACAGGTACATGTTGGTGATGAGGTGGTGATGAAGATCTGGATCTGGAAGACCTTCAATGGCAGCTCCTGATCAGCTACATGCTAATGCTAAGGCTAATGCTACGCATTGTATGTGGATTAAAATGCAGAGAAGGAATTTGACAACAGGGAAAATAAAAGGAGTTCATCTTTAACCTACAGCTAAACTGTTTAGCGGCAGGTCAGAAACACAATAAACACAAGCAGAAAACGCAACGAATAAGAAACAAAGGAAATACAGCAGATGATGACGACCATGACCACAGGTCTTTATTCACCAGTTTGAACGTGTTTATTTACCACTTTTATCGTGTTTATTTACCACTTTTATTGTGTTTATTTACCACTTTTATTGTGTTTATTTACCACTTTTATCGTGTTTATTTTACCACTTTTATCGTGTTTATTTTATCACTTTTATCGTGTTTATTTACCATTTTTATTGTGGTTATTTACCACTATTATCGTGTTTATTTTACCACTTTTAGCGTGTTTATTTACCACTTTTATCGTGTTTATTTTATCACTTTTATCGTGTTTATTTACCACTTTTATCGTGGTTATTTACCACTATTATCGTGTTTATTTACCACTTTTATCGTGTTTATTTTACCACTTTTATCGTGTTTATTTTATCACTTTTATCGTGTTTATTTACCACTTTTATTGTGGTTATTTACCACTATTATCGTGTTTATTTACCACTTTTATTGTGTTTATTTACCACTTTTATCATGTTTATTTACCACTTTTATCGTGTTTATTTACCACTTTTATCATGTTTATTTACCACTTTTATCGTGTTTATTTACCACTTTTATCGTGTTTATTTACCACTATTATCGTGTTTATTTACCACTTTTATCGTGTTTATTTGCCACTTTTATCGTGTTTATTTACCACTTTTATTGTGTTTATTTACCACTTTTATTGTGTTTATTTACCACTTTTATCGTGTTTATTTTACCACTTTTATCGTGTTTATTTTATCACTTTTATCGTGTTTATTTACCACTTTTATTGTGGTTATTTACCACTATTATCGTGTTTATTTTACCACTTTTAGCGTGTTTATTTACCACTTTTATCGTGTTTATTTTATCACTTTTATCATGTTTATTTACCACTTTTATCGTGGTTATTTACCACTATTATCGTGTTTATTTACCACTTTTATCGTGTTTATTTTACCACTTTTATCGTGTTTATTTTATCACTTTTATCGTGTTTATTTACCACTTTTATTGTGGTTATTTACCACTATTATCGTGTTTATTTACCACTTTTATCGTGTTTATTTACCACTTTTATCATGTTTATTTACCACTTTTATCGTGTTTATTTACCACTTTTATCATGTTTATTTACCACTTTTATCGTGTTTATTTACCACTTTTATCGTGTTTATTTACCACTTTTATCGTGTTTATTTACCACTATTATCGTGTTTATTTACCACTATATCGTGTTTATTTGCCACTTTTATCGTGTTTATTTACCGCTATTACTGTGTTTATTTACCACTTTTATCATGTTTATTAACCAGTTTGATCGTATTTATTGACCACTTTTATCATGTTTATTGACCACTTTTATCATGTTTATTTACCACTTTTATCGTGTTTATTTACCACTTTTATCGTGTTTATTTACCACTTTTATCGTGTGTATTTACCACTTTTATCGTGTTTATTTACCACTTTTATCGTGTTTATTTACCACTATTATCGTGTTTATTTACCACTTTTATCATGTTTATTAACCAGTTTGATCGTATTTATTTACCACTTTTATCATGTTTGTTTACCACTTTTATCGTGTTTATTTACCAGTTTAATCGTGTTTGTTTATCACTTTTATCGTGTTTCTTTACCACTATTACTGTGTTTATTTACCACTTTTATCGTGTTTATTGACCACTTTAATGGCGTTTGTTTACCACTTTTATCATGTTTGTTTACCACTTTAATGGCGTTTGTTTACCACTTTTATCATGTTTGTTTACCACTTTAATGGCGTTTGTTTACCACTTTTATCGTGTTTGTTTACCACTTTAATGGCGTTTGTTTACCACTTTTGTCATGTTTGTTTACAACTTTAATTGCATTTGTTTACCACTTTTATCATATTTGTTTACCACTTTTATCATGTTTCTTTACCACTTTTGTCATGTTTGTTTACCACTTTTGTCATGTTTATTTACCACTTTAATGGCGTTTGTTTACCACTTTTATCATGTTTGTTTACCACTTTAATGGCGTTTGTTTACCACTTTAATGGCTTTTGTTTACCACTTTTATCATGTTTGTTTACCACTTTAATGGCGTTTGTTTACCACTTTTGTCATGTTTGTTTACCACTTTTATCATGTTTGTTTACCACTTTAATGGCGTTTATTTACCACTTTAATGGCATTTGTTTACCACTTTTATCATGTTTGTTTACCACTTTTGTCATGTTTGTTTACCACTTTAATGGCGTTTGTTTACCACTTTTATCATGTTTGTTTACCACTTTTATCATGTTTGTTTACCACTTTTATCATGTTTCTTTACCACTTTAATGGCGTTTGTTTACCACTTTTATCATGTTTGTTTACCACTTTTATCATGTTTGTTTACCACTTTTATCATGTTTCTTTACCACTTTAATGGCATTTGTTTACCACTTTTATCATGTTTGTTTACCACTTTTGTCATGTTTGTTTACCACTTTTATCATGTTTGTTTACCACTTTTATCATGTTTCTTTACCACTTTAATGGCATTTGTTTACCACTTTTATCATGTTTGTTTACCACTTTTGTCATGTTTGTTTACCACTTTAATGGCGTTTGTTTACCACTTTTATCATGTTTGTTTACCACTTTTATCATGTTTCTTTACCACTTTAATGGCGTTTGTTTACCACTTTTGTCATGTTTGTTTACCACTTTAATGGCGTTTGTTTACCACTTTTATCATGTTTGTTTACCACTTTTGTCGTGTTTGTTTACAACTTTTGTCATGTTTGTTTACCACTTTTATCATGTTTGTTTACCACTTTTGTCATGTTTGTTTACCACTTTAATGGCGTTTGTTTACCAGTTTTATCATGTTTGTTTACCACTTTTGTCGTGTTTGTTTACAACTTTTGTCATGTTTGTTTACCACTTTAATGGCGTTTGTTTACCACTTTAATGGCGTTTGTTTACCACTTTTATCATGTTTGTTTACCACTTTTATCATGTTTGTTTACCACTTTAATGGCGTTTGTTTACCACTTTAATGGCATTTGTTTACCACTTTTATCATGTTTGTTTACCACTTTAATGGCGTTTGTTTACCACTTTAATGGCGTTTGTTTACCACTTTTATCATGTTTGTTTACCACTTTAATGGCGTTTGTTTACCACTTTAATGGCGTTTGTTTACCACTTTAATGGCATTTGTTTACCACTTTCATGGCGTTTGTTTACCACTTTAATGGCGTTTGTTTACCACTTTTATCATGTTTGTTTACCACTTTAATGGCGTTTGTTTACCACTTTTATCATGTTTGTTTACCACTTTAATGGCGTTTGTTTACCACTTTAATGGCGTTTGTTTACCACTTTTATCATGTTTGTTTACCACTTTAATGGCGTTTGTTTACCACTTTAATGGCGTTTGTTTACCACTTTTATCATGTTTGTTTACCACTTTAATGGCGTTTGTTTACCACTTTAATGGCGTTTGTTTACCACTTTTATCATGTTTGTTTACCACTTTAATGGCGTTTGTTTACCACTTTAATGGCGTTTGTTTACCACTTTAATGGCGTTTGTTTACCACTTTAATGGCGTTCTCAGCTCAGTTTGACCTTTGAACCCTGACCTGGTCCTTCCTTCTCTGTGGAAACAGATGAACTCCGCCCTGACGACAGCTGACTGTTTGGGTTTTTGCCTCGTCGTGCTGGAGTTGAGGGAGGGGCGGTCCCTTAACCTCACTGTGACCTTTGACCCACATGTGGTCACATCAGAGCTGGAACAGACGCTTCTATGGCTCACACCTTCTACTTCACGCTGGCCCCTCCCCCTGTGCAGATGAAACCCGACCTCAGTCTGATTTGGCCCGGTCCAGTTTCCTGGAGGAGGAGCTTAAGCTTCAGGTGAGTCTGGAGGAGGAGCTTAAGCTTCAGGTGAATCTGGAGGAGGAGCTTAAGCTTCAGGTGAGTCTGGAGGAGGAGTTTAAGCTTCAGGTGAGTCTGGACCTTCACGTTTCAGATGGACAGTGGGTGGAGCCATCCTTTACCCCACATCTGATTGACAGCCCGTCCTTATGTAACAGGAACTCCATCAGCTGATACAACAGAAGCAACAGGAGCAGTAACTGGGTTAAGGTGGACTGGCTTAAGGTGGACAGTCAGGTACTATTGAGGTTTTTTCTGAGTACCTCTGATATTCAAACAGTAAGAACATAGTATGTCATTAAAGAACATCCAATTTGGACTGGTTCTGGAATATGGTTCTAAAGGGTTCTGTTTAACTAATGAGGTATTTAGAAGGGTTATGTGAAGTATTTTAGGTTGTTTTAAGCCTTTATTTAGGTTTTTTCTGACGGCCTCTTTTTGTCAAAAAGTAAGACTATAGTATGTCATTTTAGAACGTCCAATTTGGACTGGTTCTGGAATATGTTTCTAAAGGTTCTATTTAACTAATGAGGTGTTTAGAAAGGTTCTATTAAATACTTCAGGTGTTTTTAAGACTTTATTTAGGTTTTTTTCCGAGGACTTCTGATGGTCAAAAATTAAGACAATAGTATTTCGTTTTAGAACGTCCAATTTGGACTGGTTCTGGAACATGGTTCTAAAGGGTTTTATTGAACCAATGAGGTATTTCAAAGAGTTCTATGAAGTATTTTAGGTGTTTTTAAGACTTTATTTTGGTTTTTTCCGACGGCCTCTGATGGTCAAAAAGTAAGACTATAATATGTTGTTTTAGAACGTGCAATTTGGACTGGTTCTGGAATATGGTTCTAAAGGTTCTATTTAACTAATGAGGTATTAAGAAGGGTTCTATGAAGTATTTTAGATTGTTTTAACCCTTTATTTAGGTTTTTTCCGTGGATTTCTGATGGTCAAAGAGCAAGACTACAGTATGTCATTTTAGAACATCCAATTTGGACTGGTTCTGGAATATGGTTCTAAAGGGTTTTATTTAACTAATGAGGTATTTCAAAGCATTCTATGAAGTATTTTAGGTGTTTTTAAGCCTTTATTTAGGTTTTTTAAGACAGCCTCTGATGGTCAAAAAGTAAGACTATAGTATGTCATTTTAGAATGTCAAATTTGGACTGGTTCTGGAATATGGTTCTAAAGGTTTTATTTATCTAATGAGGTATTTAGAAGGGTTATGTGAAGTATTTTAGGTGTTTTAAGCCTTTATTTAGTTTTTTTCCAACGGCCTTTGATGGTCAAAAAGTAAGACTACAGTATGTCATTTTAGAACGTCTGATTTGGACTGGTTCTGTAATATGCTTCTAAAGGGTTTTATGTAACTAAAAGGTATTTAAAAGGGTTCTATGGGGTATTTTAGGTATTTTTATTCCTTTATTTAGGTTTTTTCTCAGGACCTCTGATGGTCAAAAAGTAAGACTACAGTATGTTGTTTTA
Organism: Sphaeramia orbicularis; assembly: GCF_902148855.1. Lineage (NCBI taxonomy): Eukaryota > Metazoa > Chordata > Actinopteri > Kurtiformes > Apogonidae > Sphaeramia > Sphaeramia orbicularis. Next base: position 1,785,838 of record NC_043963.1, read on the forward strand.
GAATGTCCAATTTGGACTGGTTCTGGAATATGGTTCTAAAGGTTCTATTTAACTAATGAGGTATTTAGAAGGGTTCTATGAGGTATTTTAGGTGTTTTTAAGCCTTTATTTAGGTTTTCTCCGAGGACCTCTGATGGTCAAAAAGTAAGACTATAGTATGTCGTTTTAGAACGTCAAATTTTGACTGGTTCTGGAATATGGTTCTAAAGGTTCTATTTAACTAATGAGGTATTTAGAAGGGTTCTATGATGTATTTTAGGAGTTTTTATACTTTTATTTAGTTTTTTTTTCTGAGGACCTCTGATGGTCAAAAAGCAAGACTATAGTATGTCATTTTAGAACGTCGATTTTGGACTGGTTCTGGAATATGGTTCTAAAGGGTTTTATGTAACTAAAAAGGTATTTAGAAGGGTTCTATGAGGTATTTTATGTGTTTTTAAGCCTTTATTTAGTTTTTTTCAAAGGACCTCTGATGGTCAATAAGTAATACAATAGTATGTCATTTTAGAATGTCCGATTTGGACTGGTTCTGTAATATGGTTCTAAAGGGTTTTATGTAACTAAAAAGGTATTTAAAAGGGTTCTATGGGGTATTTTAGGTATTTTTATTCCTTTATTTAGGTTTTTTCCGAGGACCTCTGATGGTCAAAAAGTAAGACTACAGTATGTTGTTTTAGAATGTCCAATTTGGACTGGTTCTGGAATATGGTTCTAAAGGTTCTATTTAACTAATGAGGTATTGAGAAGGGTTCTATGAGGTATTTTAGGTGTTTTTAAGCCTTTATTTAGTTTTTTTCCGAGGACCTCTGATGGTCAAAAAGTAAGACTATAGTATGTTGTTTTAGAACGTCCGATTTGGACTGGTTCTGGAATATGTTTCTAAAGGTTCTATTTAACTAATGAGGTATTTAGAAGGTTTCTGTGAAGTATTTTAGGTGTTTTTATGCTTTTCGTTAGGTTTTTTTAAAGGACCTCTGATGGTCAAAAAGTAAGACTACAGTATGTCGTTTTAAAATGTCCAATTTGGACTGGTTCTGGAATATGGTTCTAAACGTTCTATTTAACTAATGAGGTATTTAGAAAGGTTCTACTAGGCATTTTAGGTGTTTTTAACTCGTTATTAAGGTTTTTTCCGACAGCCTCTGATGGTCAAAAAGAAAGACTATAGTATGTCGTTTTAGAACGTCCAATTTGGACTGGTTCTTGAATATGGTTCTAAAGGTTCTATTTAACTAATGAGGTATGTAGAAGGGTTCTATGAGGTATTTTAGGAGTTTTTATGCTTTTTATTTAGGTTTTTTCTGAGGACCTCTGATGGTCAAAAAGTAAGACTATAGTATGTCATTTTAGAATGTCAAATTTGGACTGGTTCTGGAATATGGTTCTAAAGGTTTTATTTATCTAATGAGGTATTTAGAAGGGTTATGTGAAGTATTTTAGGTGTTTTAAGCCTTTATTTAGTTTTTTTCCAAGGACCTCTGATGGTCAAAAAGTAAGACTATAGTATGTCATTTTAGAACGTCTGATTTGGACTGGTTCTGGAATATGGTTCTAAATGTTCTGTTTAAGTAATGAGGTACCTATATGGGTTCTGTTAAGTATTTTAGGTGTTTTTAAGCCTTTATTTAGGTTTTTTCCAACGGCCTTTGATGGTCAAAAAGTAAGACTACAGTATGTCATTTTAGAACGTCTGATTTGGACTGGTTCTGTAATATGCTTCTAAAGGGTTTTATGTAACTAAAAGGTATTTAAAAGGGTTCTATGGGGTATTTTAGGTATTTTTATTCCTTTATTTAGGTTTTTTCTCAGGACCTCTGATGGTCAAAAAGTAAGACTACAGTATGTTGTTTTAGAATGTCCAATTTGGACTGGTTCTGGAATATGGTTCTAAAGGTTCTATTTAACTAATGAGGTATTTAGAAGGGTTCTATGAGGTATTTTAGGTGTTTTTAAGCCTTTATTTAGGTTTTCTCCGAGGACCTCTGATGGTCAAAAAGTAAGACTATAGTATGTCGTTTTAGAACGTCAAATTTTGACTGGTTCTGGAATATGGTTCTAAAGGTTCTGTTTAACTAATGAGGTATTTAGAAGGGTTCTATGATGTATTTTAGGAGTTTTTATACTTTTATTTAGTTTTTTTTCTGAGGACCTCTGATGGTCAAAAAGCAAGACTATAGTATGTCATTTTAGAACGTCGATTTTGGACTGGTTCTGGAATATGGTTCTAAAGGGTTTTATGTAACTAAAAAGGTATTTAGAAGGGTTCTATGAGGTATTTTATGTGTTTTTAAGCCTTTATTTAGTTTTTTTCAAAGGACCTCTGATGGTCAATAAGTAATACAATAGTATGTCATTTTAGAATGTCCGATTTGGACTGGTTCTGTAATATGGTTCTAAAGGGTTTTATGTAACTAAAAAGGTATTTAAAAGGGTTCTATGGGGTATTTTAGGTATTTTTATTCCTTTATTTAGGTTTTTTCCGAGGACCTCTGATGGTCAAAAAGTAAGACTACAGTATGTCGTTTTAGAATGTCCAATTTGGACTGGTTCTGGAATATGGTTCTAAAGGTTCTATTTAACTAATGAGGTATTGAGAAGGGTTCTATGAGGTATTTTAGGTGTTTTTAAGCCTTTATTTAGTTTTTTTCCGAGGACCTCTGATGGTCAAAAAGTAAGACTATAGTATGTTGTTTTAGAACGTCCGATTTGGACTGGTTCTGGAATATGTTTCTAAAGGTTCTATTTAACTAATGAGGTATTTAGAAGGTTTCTGTGAAGTATTTTAGGTGTTTTTATGCTTTTCGTTAGGTTTTTTTAAAGGACCTCTGATGGTCAAAAAGTAAGACTACAGTATGTCGTTTTAAAATGTCCAATTTGGACTGGTTCTGGAATATGGTTCTAAACGTTCTATTTAACTAATGAGGTATTTAGAAAGGTTCTACTAGGCATTTTAGGTGTTTTTAACCCGTTATTAAGGTTTTTTCCGACAGCCTCTGATGGTCAAAAAGAAAGACTATAGTATGTCGTTTTAGAACGTCCAATTTGGACTGGTTCTTGAATATGGTTCTAAAGGTTCTATTTAACTAATGAGGTATGTAGAAGGGTTCTATGATGTATTTTAGGAGTTTTTATACTTTTATTTAGTTTTTTTTCTGAGGACCTCTGATGGTCAAAAAGCAAGACTATAGTATGTCATTTTAGAACGTCGATTTTGGACTGGTTCTGGAATATGGTTCTAAAGGGTTTTATGTAACTAAAAAGGTATTTAGAAGGGTTCTATGAGGTATTTTATGTGTTTTTAAGCCTTTATTTAGTTTTTTTCAAAGGACCTCTGATGGTCAATAAGTAATACAATAGTATGTCATTTTAGAATGTCCGATTTGGACTGGTTCTGTAATATGGTTCTAAAGGGTTTTATGTAACTAAAAAGGTATTTAAAAGGGTTCTATGGGGTATTTTAGGTATTTTTATTCCTTTATTTAGGTTTTTTCCGAGGACCTCTGATGGTCAAAAAGTAAGACTACAGTATGTCGTTTTAGAATGTCCAATTTGGACTGGTTCTGGAATATGGTTCTAAAGGTTCTATTTAACTAATGAGGTATTGAGAAGGGTTCTATGAGGTATTTTAGGTGTTTTTAAGCCTTTATTTAGTTTTTTTCCGAGGACCTCTGATGGTCAAAAAGTAAGACTATAGTATGTTGTTTTAGAACGTCCGATTTGGACTGGTTCTGGAATATGTTTCTAAAGGTTCTATTTAACTAATGAGGTATTTAGAAGGTTTCTGTGAAGTATTTTAGGTGTTTTTATGCTTTTCGTTAGGTTTTTTTAAAGGACCTCTGATGGTCAAAAAGTAAGACTACAGTATGTCGTTTTAAAATGTCCAATTTGGACTGGTTCTGGAATATGGTTCTAAACGTTCTATTTAACTAATGAGGTATTTAGAAAGGTTCTACTAGGCATTTTAGGTGTTTTTAACCCGTTATTAAGGTTTTTTCCGACAGCCTCTGATGGTCAAAAAGAAAGACTATAGTATGTCGTTTTAGAACGTCCAATTTGGACTGGTTCTTGAATATGGTTCTAAAGGTTCTATTTAACTAATGAGGTATGTAGAAGGGTTCTATGAGGTATTTTAGGAGTTTTTATGCTTTTTATTTAGGTTTTTTCTGAGGACCTCTGATGGTCAAAAACTAAGACTATAGTATGTCATTTTAGAACGTCCAATTTGGACTGGTTCTGGAATATGGTTCTAAAGGGTTTTATTTAACTAATAAGGTATTTAAAAGGGTTGTATGGGGTATTTTAGGTGTTTTTATTCCTTTATTTAGGTTTTTTCCGAGGACTTCTGATGGTCAAAAAGTAAGACTATAGTATGTTGTTTTAAAACGTCCAATTTGGACTGGTTCTCGAATATGGTTCTAAAGGATTTTATTTAAGTAATGAGGTATTTAGAAGGGTTCTTCTACGTATTTTAGGTGTTTTTAATGCATTATTAAGGTTTTTTCCGACAGCCTCTGATGGTTAAAAAGTAAGACTATAGTATGTCGTTTTAAAACGTCCAATTTGGACTGGTTCTGGAACATGGTTCTAAAGGTTCTGTTTAACTAATGAGGTATTTAGAAGGGTTCTATGAGGTATTTTAGGTTTTTTTAAACCTTTATTTAGGTTTTTTCCGAGGACCTCTGATGGTCAAAAAGTAAGACTATATAGTATGTCGTTTTAAAACGTCCGATTTGAACTGGTTCTGGAATATGGTTCTAAAGGTTTTATTTAACTAATGAGGTATTTAGAAGGGTTCTATTAGGTATTTTAGGTGTTTTTAAGCCGTTATTAAGGTTTTTTCCGAATGCCTCTGATGGTCAAAAAGTAAGACTATAGTATGTTGTTTTAGAACGTGCAATTTGGACTGGTTCTGGAATATGGTTCTAAAGGTTCTATTTAACTAATGAGGTATTTAGAAGGTTTCTGTGAAGTATTTTAGGTGTTTTTATGCTTTTCGTTAGGTTTTTTAAAGGACCTCTGATGGTCAAAAAGTAAGACTATAGTATGTCGTTTTAGAACGTCCAATTTGGACTGGTTCTGGAATATGGTTCTAAAGGATTTTATTTAAGTAATGAGGTATTTAGAAGGGTTCTTCTACGTATTTTAGGTGTTTTTAATGCATTATTAAGGTTTTTTCCGAAAGCCTCTGATGGTCAAAAAGTAAGACTACAGTATGTCGTTTTAAAACGTCCAATTTGGACTGGTTCTGGAATATGGTTCTAAAGGTTCTATTTAACTAATGAGGTATTTAGAAGGGTTCTATGAGGTATTTTAGGTGTTTTTAAGCCTTTATTTAGGTTTTTTCCGAGGACCTCTGATGGTCAAAAAGTAAGACTATACTATGTCGTTTTAGAACGTCCAATTTGAACTGGTTCTGGAATATGGTTCTAAAGGTTCTATTTAACTAATGAGGTATTTAGAAGGGTTCTACTAGGTATTTTAGGTGTTTTTAACCCGTTATTAAGGTTTTTTCCGACAGCCTCTGATGATCAAAAAGAAAGACTATAGTATGTCGTTTTAGAACGTCCGATTTGGACTGGTTCTGGAATAATGTTCTAAAGGTTCTAGTTTTCTAATGAGGTATTTAGAAGGGTTCTACTAGGTATTTTAGGTGTTTTTAAGCCTTTATTTAGGTTTTTTCTGGGGACCTCTGATGGTCAAAAAGTAAGAGTATAGTATGTCATTTAAGAACATCCAATTTAAACTGGTTCTGGAATATGGTTCTAAATGTTCTATTTAACTAATGAGGTATGTAGAAGGGTTCTATGAGGTATTTTAAGAGTTTTTATGCTTTTTATTTTGTTTTTTTCTGAGGACCTCTGATGGTCAAAAAGTAAGACTATATAGTATGTCATTTTAGAACGTCCAATTTGGACTGGTTCTGGAATATGGTTCTAAAGGGTTTTATTTAACTAATGAGGTATTTAGAAGGGTTCTGTGAGGTATTTTAGGGGTGGTTAAGCCTTTATTTAGTTTTTTCCGAGGACCTCTGATGGTCAAAAGTAAGACTATAGTATGGCGTTTTAGAGCGTCCAATTTGGACTGGTTCTGAAATATGGTTCTAAAGGTTCTATTCAAGTAATGAGGTATTTATATGGGTCCTGTGAAGTATTCTAGGTTGTTTTTAAGCCTTTATTTAGGTTTTTTCTGATGGCCTCTGATGGTCAAAAAGTAAGACCATAGTATGTCGTTTTAGAAAGTCGAATTTGGGCTGGTTCTGGAATATGGTTCTAAAGGATTTTATTTAACTAATAAGGTATTTAAAAGGGTGCTATGGGGTATTTTAGGTGTTTTTATTCCTTTATTTAGTTTTTTCCGAGGACTTCTGATGGTCAAAAAGTAAGACTATAGTATGTTGTTTTAAAACGTCCAATTTGGACTGGTTCTGGAATATGGTTCTAAAGGATTTTATTTAAGTAATGAGGTATTTAAAAGGGTTCTTCTATGTATTTTAGGTGTTTTTAACGCATTATTAAGGTTTTTTCCGACAGCCTCTGATGGTTAAAAAGTAAGACTATAGTATGTCGTTTTAAAACGTCCAATTTGGACTGGTTCTGGAACATGGTTCTAAAGGTTCTGTTTAACAAATGAGGTATTTAGAAGGGTTCTATGAGGTATTTTAGGTGTTTTTAAGCCTTTATTTAGGTTTTTTCTGATGGCCTCTGATGGTCAAAAAGTAAGACTATAGTATGTCGTTTTAGAAAGTCGAATTTGGGCTGGTTCTGGAATATGGTTCTAAAGGGTTTTATTTAACTAATAAGGTATTTAAAAGGGTTCTATGGGGTATTTTAGGTGTTTTTAAGCCTTTTTTTAAGAAACACCTCAAAACCCTCCTGTTCAAAAAGGCTTTTTAGTCTCCCACCTGACCCAGGACCACCACAGACTGATTACACTCTATGTATTCATCATAACGTACTCCATGTGTCATCCCCCCCCCAGTCTCTCTATATCTCTATCGCTCTCTCTTTTCTCCTCCTTTACTCTCTCTCTCTCTCTTTAACCCCAACTGGTCAAGGCAGACGTCCATCCTTCAGGAGTCTGGGTCTGCTCCACGTTTCTGCTGTTAAAGGGAAGTTTTTCCTCGCCACTGTCACCAATCACAAGTGTTTGCCCCTGAAGGATTCTGTTGGGTCTGTAAACTTAATTTGATTCTGATTTGAATTGATAAAGCACTTTGTGACTCTGTCTGTGAAAAGTGCTCTATAAATAAAATTTACTTTACTTACTTTATTTAGGTTTTTTCGAGGACCTCTGATGGTCAAAAAGTAAGACTATAGTATGTCGTTTTAGAACGTCCAATTTGAACTGGTTCTGGAATATGGTTCTAAAGGTTCTATTTAACTAATGAGGTATTTAGAAGGGTTCTACGAGGTATTTTAGGTGTTTTTAACCCGTTATTAAGGTTTTTTCCGACAGCCTCTGATGATCAAAAAGAAAGACTATAGGATGTCGTTTTAGAACATCCAATTTAAACTGGTTCTGGAATATGGTTCTAAAGGCTCTATTTAACTAATGAGGTATGTAGAAGGGTTCTATGAGGTATTTTAGGAGTTTTTAAGCCTTTATTTAGGTTTTTTCTGATGGCCTCTGATGGTCAAAAAGTAAGACCATAGTATGTCGTTTTAGAAAGTCGAATTTGGGCTGGTTCTGGAATATGGTTCTAAAGGATTTTATTTAACTAATAAGGTATTTAAAAGGGTGCTATGGGGTATTTTAGGTGTTTTTAAGCCTTTATTTAGGTTTTTTCCGAGGACCTCTGATGGTCAAAAAGTAAGACTATAGTATGTCATTTTAGAACGTCCAATTTGGACTGGTTCTGGAATATGGTTCTAAAGGTTCTATTTAACTAATGAGGTATTTAGAAGGGTTCTACGAGGTATTTTAGGTGTTTTTAACCCGTTATTAAGGTTTTTTCCGACAGCCTCTGATGATCAAAAAGAAAGACTATAGGATGTCGTTTTAGAACATCCAATTTAAACTGGTTCTGGAATATGGTTCTAAAGGTTCTATTTAACTAATGAGGTATGTAGAAGGGTTCTATGAGGTATTTTAGGAGTTTTTAAGCCTTTATTTAGGTTTTTTCTGATGGCCTCTGATGGTCAAAAAGTAAGACCATAGTATGTCGTTTTAGAAAGTCGAATTTGGGCTGGTTCTGGAATATGGTTCTAAAGGTTCTATTTAACTAATGAGGTATTTAGAAGGGTTCTAATAGGTATTTTAGGTGTTTTTAACCCGTTATTAAGGTTTTTTCCGACAGCCTCTGATGGTCAAAAGTAAGACCATAGTATGTCGTTTTAGAAAGTCGAATTTGGGCTGGTTCTGCAATATGGTTCTAAAGGATTTTATTTAACTAATAAGGTATTTAAAAGGGTTGTATGGGGTATTTTAGGTGTTTTTATTCCTTTATTTAGGTTTTTTCCGAGGACTTCTGATGGTCAAAAAGTAAGACTATAGTATGTTGTTTTAAAACGTCCAATTTGGACTGGTTCTCGAATATGGTTCTAAAGGATTTTATTTAAGTAATGAGGTATTTAGAAGGGTTCTTCTACGTATTTTAGGTGTTTTTAAGCCGTTATTAAGGTTTTTTCCGAATGCCTCTGATGGTCAAAAAGTAAGACTATAGTATGTTGTTTTAGAACGTCCAATTTGGACTGGTTCTGGCATATGGTTCTAAAGGTTCTATTTAACTAATGAGGTATTTAGAAGGTTTCTGTGAAGTATTTTAGGTGTTTTTATGCTTTTCGTTAGGTTTTTTAAAGGACCTCTGATGGTCAAAAAGTAAGACTATAGTATGTCGTTTTAGAACGTCCAATTTGGACTGGTTCTGGAATATGGTTCTAAAGGATTTTATTTAACTAATAAGGTATTTAAAAGGGTGCTATGGGGTATTTTAGGTGTTTTTAAGCCTTTATTTAGGTTTTTTCGAGGACCTCTGATGGTCAAAAAGTAAGACTATAGTATGTCGTTTTAGAACGTCCAATTTGAACTGGTTCTGGAATATGGTTCTAAAGGTTCTATTTAACTAATGAGGTATTTAGAAGGGTTCTAATAGGTATTTTAGGTGTTTTTAACCCGTTATTAAGGTTTTTTCCGACAGCCTCTGATGGTCAAAAAGTAAGACTATAGTATGTTGTTTTAGAACGTCCAATTTGGACTGGTTCTGGAATATGGTTCTAACGGTTCTATTTAACTAATGAGGTATGCAGAAGGGTTCTATGAGGTATTTTAGGAGTTTTTATGCTTTTTATTTAGTTTTTTTCTGAGGACCTCTGATGGTCAAAAAGTAAGACTATGTAGTATGTCATTTTAGAACGTCCAATTTGGACTGGTTCTGGAATATGGTTCTAAAGGGTTTTATTTAACTAATGAAGTATTTAGAAGGGTTCTACTAGGTATTTTAGGTGTTTTTAACCCGTTATTAAGGTTTTTTCCGACAGCCTCTGATGGTCAACAAGTAAGAGTATATAGTATGTCGTTTTAGAACATCCGATTTGTACTGGTTCTGGAATAATGTTCTAAAGGTTCTAATTATCTAATGAGGTATTTAGAAGGGTTCTGTGAAGTATTTTAGGTGTTTTTAAGCCTTTATTTAGGTTTTTTCTTGGGACCTCTGATGGTCAAAAAGTAAGACTATAGTATGTCATTTTAGAACGTCCAATTTTGACTGGTTCTGGAATATGGTTCTAAAGGATTTTATTTAACTAATGAGGTATTTAGAAGGGTTCTATGAGGTATTTTAGGGGTATTTAAGCCTTTATTTAGTTTTTTCCGCGGACCTCTGATGGTCAACAAGTAAGACTATAGTATGGCGTTTTAGAGCGTCCAATTTGGACTGGTTCTGGAATATGGTTCTAAAGGTTCTATTCAAGTAATGAGGTTCTTATATAGGTTCTGTGAAGTATTCTACGTTTTTTTTAAGCCTTTATTTAGTTTTTTTCCGATGACCTCTGATGGTCAAAAAGTAAGACCATAGTATGTCGTTTTAGAAAGTCGAATTTGGGCTGGTTCTGGAATATGGTTCTAAAGGATTTTATTTAACTAATAAGGTATTTAAAAGGGTTGTATGGGGTATTTTAGGTGTTTTTATTCCTTTATTTAGGTTTTTTCTGAGGACTTCTGATGGTCAAAAAGTAAGACTATAGTATGTTGTTTTAAAACGTCCAATTTGGACTGGTTCTGGAATACGGTTCTAAAGGATTTTATTTAAGTAATGAGGTATTTAGAAGGGTTCTTCTACGTATTTTAGGTGTTTTTAACGCGTTATTAAGGGTTTTTCCGACAGCCTCTGATGGTTAAAAAGTAAGACTATAGTATTTCTTTTAGAACGTCCAATTTGGACTGGTTCTGGAATATGGTTCTAAAGGGTTTTATTGAACTAATAGGTATTTCAAAGAGTTCTATTAAGTATTTTAGGTGTTTTTAACCCGTTATTAAGGTTTTTTCCGACAGCCTCTGATGGTCAAAAAGTAAGACTATGTAGTATGTCGTTTTAGAACGTCCGATTTGGACTGGTTCGGGAATAATGTTCTAAAGGTTTTAGTTATGTAATGAGGTATTTAGAAGGGTTCTGTGAAGTATTTTAGGTGTTTTTAAGCCTTTATTTAGGTTTTTTGCTGGGGACCTCTGACGGTCAAAAAGTAAGACTATAGTATGTCGCTTTATAACGTCCAATTTGGACTGGTTCTGGAATATGGTTCTAAAGGATTTTATTTAACTAATAAGGTATTTAGAAGGGTTCTATGAGGTATTTTAGGGGTGTTTAAGCCTTTAATTAGGTTTTTTCTGAGGACCTCTGATGGTCAAAAAGTAAGACTATAGTGTGTCATTTTAGAACGTCTCTTTTGAACTGGTTCTGGAATATGGTTCTAAAGGGTTTCATTTAACTAATGAGGTACTTAGAAGGGTTCTGTGAAGTATTTTAGGTGTTTTTAAGCCTTTATTTAGGTTATTTCCGAGGATCTCTGATGGTCAAAACATAATACTATAGTATGTCATTTTAGAACGTCCGATTTGAACTGGTTTTGGAATATGGTTCTAAAGGATTTTCTTTAAGTAATGAGGTATTTAGAAGGGTTCTTCTACGTATTTTAGGTGTTTTTAAGCCTTTATTTAGGTTTTTCCCGAGGACCTCTGATGGTCAAAAAGTAAGACCATAGTATGTCGTTTTAGAAAGTCGAATTTGGGCTGGTTCTGGAATATGGTTCTAAAGGATTTTATTTAACTAATAAGGTATTTAAAAGGGTTGTATGGGGTATTTTAGGTGTTTTTATTCCTTTATTTAGGATTTTCCCGAGTACCTCTGATGATCAAAAAGTAAGACTATAGTACGTTGTTTTAGAACGTCCAATTTGAACTGGTTCTGGAATATGGTTCTAAAGGTTTTATTTAACTAATGAGGTATTTAGAAAGGTTCTTCTACGTATTTTAGGTGTTTTTAACCCGTTATTAAGGTTTTTTCCGACAGCCTCTGATGGTCAAAAAGTAAGACTATAGTATGTCGTTTTAGAACATCCGATTTGTACTGGTTCTGGAATAATGTTCTAAAGGTTCTAATCATCTAATGAGGTATTTAGAAGGGTTCTGTGAAGTATTTTAGGTGTTTTTAAGCCTTTATTTAGGTTTTTTCTTGGGACCTCTGATGGTCAAAAAGTAAAATGTCATTTTAGAACGTCCAATTTTGACTGGTTCTGGAATATGGTTCTAAAGGGTTTTATTTAACTAATGTGGTATTTAGAAGGGTTCTGTGACGTATTTTAGGTGTTTTTAACCGTTATTTAGGTTATTTCCAAGGATCTCTGATGGTCAAAACATAATATTATAGTATGTTGTTTTAGAACGTCCAATTTGAACTGGTTCTGGAATATGGTTCTAAAGGGTTTTATTGAACTAATGAGGTATTTCAAAGAGTTCTATGAGGTATTTTAGGTGTTTTTAACCCATTATTAAGGTTTTTTCCGAGGACCTCTGATGGTTAAAAAGTAAGACTATAGTATGCCGTTTTAGAACATCCGATTTGGACTGGTTCTGGAATATGGTTCTAAAGGTTCTATTTAACTAATGAGGTATTTAGAAGGTTTCTGTGAAGTATTTTCGGTGTTTTTATGCTTTTAGTTAGGTTTTTTCTGAGGACCTCTGATGGTCATAAAGTAAGACTATAGTATGTCGTTTTAGAACGTCCAATTTGGACTGGTTCTGGAATATGGTTGTAAAGGATTTTATTTAACTAATGAGGTATTTAGAAGGGTTCTTCTACGTATTTACGTGTTTTTAATGCGTTATGGTTTTTTCGACAGCCTCTGATGGTCATAAAGTAAGACTATAGTATGTCGTTTTAGAACGTCCAATTTGGACTGATTCTGGAATATGGTTCTAAAGGGTTTTATTGAACAAATGAGGTATTTCAAAGAGTTCTATTAAGTATTTTAGGTGTTTTTAACCCTTTAAGGTTTTTTCTGACAACCTCTGATGGTCAAAAATTAAGAGTATAGTATGCCCTTTTAGAACATCCAATTTGGACTGGTTCTGGAATGTGGGTCTAAAGGTTCTATTTAACTAATGAGGTATTTAGAAGGGTTCTAATAGGTATTTTAGGTGTTTTTATGCTTTTTATTTTGGTTTTTTCTGAGGACCTATGATGGTCAAAAAGTAATACTATAGCATGTCGTTTTAGAACGTCCAATTTGGACTGGTTCTGGAATATGGTTCTAAAGGGTTTAACTAATGAGGTATTTCAAAGAGTTCTATGAAGTAGTTTAGGTGTTTTTAACCCGTTATTAAGGTGTTTTCTGACAGCCTCTGATGATCAAAAAGTAAGACTATAGTATGTCGTTTTAGAACATCCGATTTGGACTGGTTCTGGAATATGGTTCTAAAGGTTCTATTTAACTAATGAGGTATGTAGAAGGGTTCTATGAGGTATTTTAGGAGTTTTTATGCTTTTTATTTTGGTTTTTTCTGAGGACCTATGATGGTCAAAAGGTAAGACTATAGTATGTCATTTTAGAACGTCCAATTTTGACTGGTTTCTTGAATATGGTTCTAAAAGAACAGCTGGGCTTGAGGTTGAAGATTTGAAAGAGGACTGATTTAAAGTTTTAAGGTGGATTGGTTTGTCTGGTTCCAGCCTGATGTGGTCGTGTTCTGATGGTTGTGGTTCTGTCTTCTGTAGGTTCTGCCTGGTTCTTTGGTGTTTGGACGGTACTGGCCCATTGTGGGCATGTTCTGGTGGTTGTGGTTCTGTAGGTTCTGCCTGGTTCTTTCATGTGTAGGCGGTACCGGCCTGTTGTGGGCGTGTTCTGGTGGTTGTGGACAGAGAAGCCGACGCCCATCGTAGGCTGCAGGATTCTACTTTATTTCAGTGAAAAACGTTGAACAAAGGCATGGATGTGTGTGCACCACAGTGTTACACAACGGTACAAATGTTAATACAAAAGTAAACAGAAGGAGCTTATCAGTTGCATCATGGTCTTTTTTTCTTCTTTTGTTTTTTTTTTACATTTTGGCCTGTCGATACAAAACACAAGGTTACAAAACAAAACTGTTAAGGCAGCCTTTACTACCAGGAATTAAAAAAACCAAAACAAAAAAACAAAACTACTAAAGTTGGAAACGGGACGTCCTCCCGTCACCTAGCGTTGGTCGTTGGTTTGATTCCCCAGGTGTGGCGGCGTGGGCTGAGTCTGATCAGGAGGAGGCGGGGCTTCCTGCGTCACTGCTCTCGCTCACCTGCCGTTGCATCACCATCTCCCTGGCAACGCAGGTGATCTGCCCGTTGGTCACCGCCCCCTGGACCCCCGCCCTGACGGACAGACGGACGTTAGATCAGACAAACAGACCAACATGTCAACAGCAGAGCGGTCAGGTCGTCACGTATGTGATCATGTAAAATATGTGGACAAAAGTATGTGGACACGTTGACAGCCGTTCATGAGGATTAAACAGAAACCTCAGTTTTAGTCTAGTTGAATGGCAGATGTTTGTTCCTCAGTCAGATGTGATGACAGTCGATGGAAATGAGTATTTACAGTCAGAGCAGGACAAAGAGTACAGACATTTAGAGAAAGAACAGGGAAAAGCAGAGCCAGGAAAAAAAAAAACCTGAATTAATGTTGATTTAAATTCAGTCCAAACCATCTGTGGGTCATTTTAGAAACAAAGAAGAATTAAACCGAACTAATGATATCTATCCCATAATATAAAACTCTACTCTGACAGTCATTGTTTTGGATCCCAGAGCCTTGTTAGAAAAGAAACACCTGGATTCAACAGGTCCACAGACTGATGTTCATATAGTGGATTAACAACTAGATTTACATGGATTTGTTCATTTTTGTTCATTTTATTGATTATTTTGGTCCTTTTTTTTTTTTTTAAAGTAATTTTGTTGATCATTTTTTCCACTTTTATTGATTATTCTGGTCCTTTTTGTTCATTTTGTTGATCATTTTGGACTTTTCTCATTTTATTTATTATTCAAGTCATTTTTGCTCATTTTGTTGATTATTCAGGTCCTTTATTTTCATTTTGTTGATTGTGTTGTCCATTTTTGTTGATTATTCTGCCCATTTTTCTTCATTTTGTTGATTATTTTGTTGATAATTCTGGTCTTTTTTTTCCCATTTTGTTGATTATTCTGGTCCTTTTTGTTGATTACTCTGGTCTTTTCTGTTCATTTTGGTCTTTTTTTACTCATTTACTCATTGAACATCCAGGATACTCGAGTTCGTCATCTCAGATCCATCCTCTAGGAATAATCTCCGAGTCATTTTAGAAGCAAAGATAATAACTAAACCCAAACTAACCAAAACAATGATATTTATCCCATAACATACAACTCTATTCTAACATTAGTCCTTATTGTTTTGGATCCCAGACCCATTAGAACAGAAACAGCTGGATTCAACGGGTCCACAGACTTTTGGACACGTGGTGGATGTGTGGATGTGAACGTACTTCTGCTGGGCCTCCTCCGTCAGCGGACTCATCCCCGGCTGTTTCCCAAAGAAGAAACTGGACCACCAGTGTCCAGAGTCCTGTTTAGGAAGTCCTGCAGAGACACAGACACCGACCTTTAACCAATGCCCACAAAACAGACCATCATCTGAACCACTTCAACCGTCTGGATCCAGAAATACCATGTTCAGACCAAAGAACCACAGAAGTCAGAACATCTGAACCTCTGGAACAGCAAAGTCCGAACCCTGAAATCTGACATTAGTGCGTTTGAGCCCAGACAGAGTTCAGGGACTCAAAAAAAAAAAAAAAAAAGGAACATGACATAAACATCAAGTACCTTCTGGAACCTGAGTGGAACCTAAAGCCCCTGAAAACCCTCAACAGGGGGAAGAGTTTTCTGAATAGTCCCTAAAAACCTGTTGAACTGGTTCATAGATTTACATACTGTTAATTATTATTATTATTATTATTATTATTATTATTATTATTATTATTATTATTATTATTTCTGTTATACTAGTGTTTGTTAATATTATTGAACTGACTGAAGAAGCACAATGACAAAGGCTGTTCTATTCTATTCTGTTCTGTTCTATGTGTTCCTTTCCTGTCCAGTCATGAACCGCTCTGTGAAGGGTGGACGGTTCCACAGTGGGTCAAATCCACTGTGGACGTGAACCGAACACCATGTGATGAAATGTGGAGTATGTGGATGGAGTTCCACATGTGTCCTGAGTGGGTCCTCTGGGGTTCGGATCAGTGTCAGCTGCTTTTAGAAGCGCCGGTATTTTTACAGTATGAATGGGCGGCGCTGCATTTAGATTCTGGGTCAAACGTGACAGATTGAGGCCAGTCAGGGACGCTGTGTGAACATATGTACGCGTACATACGTGCTCATACGTGTCCAGGGTTCTGGAACTGAACACACATGTGGAACTGGTCTACCCTAGCCATAAACCAAACCCATTCCACCGCTGAAGCGTGCACACGCCCATGCTTGCTCTTTGACCTACTTCCTGAGTCTGGGTTACTTCCCCGCTGACTCAGACCCGGGGCTAAAGTGGTTCAGTGCTGACTCAGACCCGGGACAGATGGGTTTCAGATGCTGATCCAGCATTAAAGCAGAACATGTGAACGGGAGTCGAACGCTGACGTGAGACCCCAAACACAGAAAACAACCTGAGCTACTCATGTTCTGCACAATCAGAACCCACCGGCCCGGTTCAGCACAGAACACGGCCACCTCCAGGTGTTTCAACAGCAAGTAGTTCCTGCATGCTCTGAGGCAACGCATGACTCAGCGGTGAACCCGGGATGAAACCCTTGTTAAACTGTGTCGGAGGAGGAAATGTCTGAGTCAGACATGTTTGGACTGGGTTCACCGACTCATGTTCTTGTGGTCATTTCTCTTCAGGATTCCATGTTCTTCAAGTTCAGTAACTCAGAGTTTTGTCTGATCTAAGGCTCAAATCCAGTTCCAGCAGCATCTGTCACCATTTACCCACAATCCCCTGGAGTACCGTTAACCCTGGACACATGTGGACGGAGAGGACAATCGGCTGGCCTTTGAGTTGCCGGTGTCTGTGAGGTTTGTGTTGTGTTCTGACCTGGATGGTGAGGGATGACCTCTCCGCTGAACTCCGAACTGCCACATGAGCTGCTGCTGGACGTGGAGCCGATGCGCCCTGAGAACGGAAACACAAAGGCTTTAAGAACAGGACGGTTTATGGCTGTTCTATCAGAGACAACAGCTGACATGGACAAACTGAATATACACACACATATCTACAGGGTGGGGAAGCAAAATTTACAATATTTTGAGGCAGGGATTGAAAGACAGTGTATGACCAATTAGTTTATTGAAAGTCATGAGAATTTATTTGCCACAAGAAAATGTCCATAATAGAAAATGTTTTTATTCTATGTGTCCTCCTTCTTTCTCAATAACTGCCTTCACACGCTTCCTGAAACTTGCACAAGTGTTCCTCAAATATTCAGGTGACAACTTCTCCCATTCTTCTTTAATAGTATCTTTAAGAAAGTCCACATTGCTGTGTGATGTTCTATTGGTAGCATGTTCTAAAACCCCCAAACAGCAGAATCCAGAGGGTTTAGATCTGGGCTAGAAGGCGGCCATAAACATGATTCCCAAAAATTGCAGGAGTTGGATTTGTTGCTGTTGTCAACTAGTGTTTTGGTGTTCTTGTGTAAGATTTTAACTTCAAATCATATTTTACTGCATTTCTAACGGTCTTGTTGTCTACCTCAAGCTCAATTGCCATTTTCCTCATGGATTTGGTTGGATCCTTTAGGACTTTGGATTTGAGAGCTTTAATAAAAGCTTTGGTACGTTTTTTGTTGCTTCCTCCACTTCCAGACTTTCTGGTAATAGTTTTGCTCATAGTCATTCTCTTCTTTCCATTATAAACAGTCTTTATGGACACTCCAACTATTTTTGAAATCTCCTTTGGTGTGACGAGTGCATTCAGCAAATCACACACTCTTTGACGTTTGCTTTCCTGATTACTCATATGGGCAAAAGTTTCTGAAAAGGTATGGATAATAGTGTTAGGTATGATTATGACATCAGTATATGTTTGGGTTCAAAACAACTGACGTAGTGTCTGCTGAGAAAAAACAACTAAATGTTCATTGTAAATTTTGCTTCCCCACCACATATATACATATACACACACACACACACACATATACATATATACATATATATATATATATATATATATAAATAAACAAACAAACTTGTGAGATGTCAGCAGAAGTCCTTCCATAAACATGAACATAAATCTGTGTCGTTTTGAATCTAGAATGCTGGTTCCTCTTCTATCTCCTACTAAATTCTAAACTGATGTGCTTTCCTGGTGTGTCCACACATACACACATGTTTGGGTTCAACTCTTTTTCTTCTCTTGTTCTAACATCCATCACCATCTGTTTGTTTTGGTCATGTGACTCAAATGTCTTTCCATTACAGTTTTGTGTCATATACCAATTTAAGTACAAAAAAAACAAAAAAAAAAAACCTTTAACAACAAAAGTTTTTCATTGAAAAATGAGCGTTTGGGTGAAATTGTCCTTTCAGCTGGAGCTGATGGAGAGTTTCTACAGTTGACGTTCGTCTTTGTTCTTACTTTATAAAGTAACAGTTTCTGTGTTGGTGTGAACAGACTTCTGAGTGGATTTCTAATCTACTCAAAGTCTGAGACTAACCCTGTGTTTAAGGTTTATGTTGATTCAGTCCCAATTATCTACCATTTGCTTTTGATTTAATCTAGATTTCATCAGGACTCATTACTCTGTGATGACTCTTACGTTGACACACTCTTCACCAGTTAGTCACGGAGTTCCTCAAGGCTGGGTTCTTGACCAATACTATTCACCTTATTTATACTTTTAGATAGCTTCATAAAGAAACGCTCCATCAGTTTCTTTTGTTATGCTGATGACATCCAATTATAGTTAAGCCATGCTACAGTGTCTGTGAATGGGCTTTAGGAGGTCTGGTCTAGATCGGCTCTGGGTGTGGAGTGTCACAAGATAACTTTTGTTATGGCGCTATATAAACAAAATTTGAGTGATTTCATTAATTACATCACACAATTTGATTTTTGTCAACAATGGACGTCAAAGGGAGCAGTTTAGGATGTTCTACATGAGAACCTTCAACCCCTCACATGACAGGTAAGTTCAACTAAACATGGGCAGGGTGGTTCTCTGATTATTGAGGACATTGAATTTGAAACTCCTGTCATATGAACACATCATGAGTCTTTTTGAATGAAACGCTCATCACATCACCACATAACGAGCAAGAAATGTGAAACAGACAGCCTACGTACTTCGGTAGTAGTCCGTGGTTGCCACCAGAGAACCGCCTGCTGGAATAGCTGCCATTCTGCTATCGTTGGTCTCAGAACACTTAAGATGGAAACCTGGAGGAACAAGAGAAACAACATGAGCAGAAGCTGAAACATGAAGCACAGAAACCACAACAGCCACCCATGAGTAGGACACTTATCTACCGGTAGAACCTTAAAGCAGCGGATGAATCATCCGCATCACTTATCAGAGACGTCACTGGTAGAAATCAACAAATTATTTCCACTTAGTACAATGTCTGTTTAGGAGTAACTCATTTATGATCATATATAAGACTAAAAGGTGTAAGATATTCACACTAAGGTACTTCAAAGAGGCAGCAACAGAGCATGACAATAACCCATGGAAGTAAATTGAAATATCTCATTAAAAAAAAAAAACAAAAAAAAAAAACACAAATACAAAATAATATATTTAGTTTTTGGTAATTTTATCCTTTATGATTAAAAAGATAAGAGATGTAAAGGTCAATAAAAAAAAACAAAATGGACATAAAAACAAATCAGAAAAACAGGCGAAGTATGTTATAACACTACAGTTAAACAGGGTCTGGACTGACAAGAAAGATTCTTTTTCAATCAGTGAATCTGGGTTATTCTTAAGAGTGAACAAAATGAACAAAAACATTACAAGAATAACATGACTGATTATTCAACTTTAAAAACTTATCACAGTACTCATCCCTGTTCTCTGATCAGTGTTTTCATTGCTCATTACTGTCAATCAGATGAAAATTATGGAAAAGACAGTGTAAAAGAATATAATACACATAGATTAAATAAGACAATAAGACGTAAAAGATGCCCTGGATTTCAACATGAAGAACACATGCAATCCCAGTTCTTATTAAACAGGAGGAAAACCATGCAGAAGACAGTTTCACAAACCTACAGGTAGAAAAATCACAACTATTATGATAAATTCTGATTTGTCATTACAATATTCAAATAAACCCAGAGGACAAACTATTCACCGCTGAACAGAACTCCTCCAGGTCCATAGAACACATGCCCCCCCCCCCCCAGCTTTATTAATCACAATCTGGTTATACATTTCAATCACTTTCATAGAAAAATACTTATTTTTCCAGACTGAGCAACATCAAACTTAAGAGAACAATATTGGTAAAGAACATCATAAAATAAAATTAATTAAAATAAATAAAATAATTATCAAAATAAAGTCAGAGGTCTAATCAGGAATCAACACATTCAAATTTTCATAAACAATCAAGGTTTGTTTGGTTTTTACATGTCTTAGTGTCTTTTTGAAGTTTGTTACTTCATTTTTGTAAATTAAGAACAGTGGCGGGGGGGGGGGGGGTCTTCACAAATCTACATTTGTGTATAAATTGTTTGGCCATAATAATCAAAATGTTATACATAATTTCTCTTTTTCTGTTTTCCATTATAACTCCAAATTTAATGTCTTTGTATTCCAGTTTGTGTGATTGAGTGTCCTTCTCAGATGTCCAGTCTTGAAATGTTGTCCAAAATGTCCTGGTGTATGGGCAGTCAAAATATTAATGTTCTAAAGATTCGATTTCAAATTCACAAAAAACACAATTATTTTTCTCAATATTAAATCTTTGTCTCATAAAGTCATTGCAAGGATAGGTATCATTTAGTGTTTTAAAATGAGTTTCTTTCGCTTTTGGGGGTATGGGTAGAGTCAGGTATTTGGTTCTAATCCTGATTATAATTTCTTTAGGAAAATCTTTCAATACTGCCCCGCAGACATGTTATTATCACCAGGACAACTGCACAAACACAAATGCCTTCGGACAATAAGGACGTCGACGTCCTGCCGACATGACGTCATTCCGTACTATGCAGGATTCTGGTTGTTTACATTAAAGTGTCACTGCAGCAAACCGACATTTTGTTCATATTCACATTCATGTCCAATGGCTGACAAACACTATTTCAGACACTATTTCATGTAAATATACCTGGAATCCCACAAACCGACATGACACCGCATATTTCCTTTGTTTAGCCTTTAAAGAGGACATTTTGTCCCAGACAAACCCAACAGACAATAACAGTCCAACAGCACAGGGAATGACAACAGCACTGACACCATTATGTCGATTAAAACGGAAAAAACAGAAGCTTCCCATCGTGTCTCTGCCCAAGGGATCAATAAAGTTCTATCGAATCAAATCAAATCTAGAGACCAGAACAAAGACGAGCCTCCAGCTGAGCCCTGGTTAGCCGTTAGCCGGAGCTAGCATCGCCCCCTCGACACGAACCCGAACAAAAACCCCCGAGCCCCAAACACTCACCCTTTAGCGAGCCAGACGTGCTGATGTTCCGTAGCACCCGATTCAACTCAGTTGGCGAGGCTGGGGGGGTAAACGCTAGGCGACGGGGCCCATTTGAAAATAAGTTTTGGGTAAATATAACCCGCCAAGGTCCGAAAGGAGGTCGACACTGCTTCTGCCGGACTGGACGTACTGCGCGGCTTTTTATTAGACCAGTGCGATGACGTAAGACGTTCAGGGGCGGAGCCATTATAATGAAGAGACAGAGGAAGGGAACAGAAAATGGCCGCCATCTGCTGGTTCAGTCCCAGACACAAAGAACAGGTTTACATCCGCCTGACAACAGAACAACTGCAGCAGTAGGAGTCTGTATTTACTGATCAAGGTTTCCAGGTCATGAATCACCCATCCTGTTTTTCTTCTGAAGGAGAAGGAAAACATTTTGTATCACAACAAATAATTAATGAATAATATAATAAATAAAAAACGAAGTATATTATTTAAAATACTGATGTGTTCAATTTAATAGAAGCTTCATCTTAAAATTTTAAAAGATGGACTAAAAAAATGAAGAAAAATGATGCAAATAATAAAAAAAAAAAAAAAAAAAAAAATTGACCAAAAATGGTACAAATGTTCTAAATCAAAAAAGTTTTTAAAATAACCCCCAAAAAACAAAACAGTGGACAAAATTTAATAATATGAAAATATCAAATCTATGGAAGCCGAGAACAGCCATGGTTTAACACATAGTTTTATGGTCGTTATCTCGTGATAACAACTTAATTCGTTATCATGAGATAAAAAAGGCCTTCAGGTATGCGGCCCCATTCACCTGGAATGAACTACAAAAAGACCTGAAACCGAACGATCTGGTTTCGTTGGACACTT
Source organism: Sphaeramia orbicularis (assembly GCF_902148855.1). Lineage (NCBI taxonomy): Eukaryota > Metazoa > Chordata > Actinopteri > Kurtiformes > Apogonidae > Sphaeramia > Sphaeramia orbicularis. The sequence continues at coordinate 1,807,886 of NC_043963.1, forward strand.
TTAAGAGGATGTTGTACGACTTAGAGAGGGAGACATCTGGCAGCAGATGTTTGGCCTGATGCACTTTGTCTTCATCTCATGGGCACTTTTTCAAAGTTGACTTTGGAAGGTTTGACTTGACTGTGTGTTTTTATGTATTGAAAACTTGTTTTCATTTTATGTATGAAAGTTTGTGTCTGTAACTATTTAATGTACTGCTGCCCGTCTTGGCCATGACACTTGGAAAACAGATTTTTAATCTCAGTGAGGGTCTCCTGGTAAAATAAACGTTAAATAAATGAAATACAAAGTTTGTTTTCTTGAGATAACAAATTAATTAAGTCATTATCTCAAGATAACAAAGTTCGTTATCTCGTGATAACGAATTAATTTATTTGGTTATTTCATCATAGAAGGTGCTAACAGGTACCACTGCCTTCACATGGCTGCTGTCCACAGCTGTTGCTGACGTGTGCAGTACAGAGCAGAACACATGCTGCGTTCCAGGACATTATTTGAGTCCGTAAGTCATGACTTCAAATCACGACTTTGTAACGCTCCAGGCAAGTCAAGCCAAACTGCCTGAGCACAAGGAACTGTAGTAGCTAGATGTAAAAAAAACCCAGCATGGTGGACCGTATGTTATGTTTATTTACAATCAGTTCTATCGCTAAAGGTGTTTGTTCTTTACTTATTTGAGGGAAACAGAGGAGGAAAAACGGCACATAAGGCAAGAGAAGCTGTTCTACCTTTGATGTGTTATTTGTATATTTGGATTCGTATTTGGTATTAATTTATTCTTGCACTCATCGGACTAAAACTAGCTAACGCTACAGTAGCTGCTGATTGTGCAGAACATTTGCAGATAATGTCAGAGCAATTCCTTGTTTTACTAAACAACACAAAACATTATCAAGGACCCATTTCGTCCTGGTCGCAGCCTGTTTGAGTTGCTGCCATCAGGCAGACGGTGTAGAAGCATTAAAGCCAGAACAAATAGGCTGAAAAATAACTTCTACCACTGCAGTGAATGCTGCTAAAAGACAGTGCAACAGGATGTGACTGTCTGTGTTTTTACCTCTTAATCTATTTATTATGGGAGTGTGATGTGTCTGTGTGGTTTTTTATGTCAGGGATTCTACCTTTTAAGATCGCACTTTTTAATTTCGTTTTCCAATGTACAATGACAATAAAGATATATTCTGTTCTATGAACAATTTGCATAAACACCACATCCATGGGGGGGCGCCATTGCCACGTGACGTCAGAACTCGGAACTGGGAGATCATGATCCAGTACAGGGGTCAGAGACCCTGGTCCCAGAGGGCCACTGTCCTGCATGTTTTAGATGTTTTGCTCTTCCAGTCCACCTGACAGTTGTTCTCAGTCTTCTGCACAGCTGGATCACAGGTTTATCATTTGAATCAGGACTGATCCATCTGACACATGCAGGACAGTGGCTCTGGAGGACCAGGGTTACTGACCCCTGATCCACTACGAGTTCACGGGGGGGGGGTCACAGGTTTCACTGCCATTCCAGTACCTTTTCACCGGTGGAAAAACACAAGTCACGGGTTTCCTAGAACGCAGCACCCGTAACTCGTGCAGAACAGCTCCTGTGGCCTCATGCGCCTTTTCCTGTTTCTGTCAAATAAGCAAAAGAACAAACACCTTTGGCGACAGAAATGATTGTAAATGAACATAACGTACGGTCCGCCATGCTGGTTGGTTTACATCCAGCTCCCACAGTTCCTTGCGCTCAGGCAGTTTGGTGTGACTTGTCTGGAACTTTACAAAGTCGTGATTTGAAGTCGTGATTTACAGACTCAAAAAATGTCCTGGAACGCAGCATAAAACCACGGCCGTTCTCGGCTTCCGACAAATCAATTAAAATAAACTAAATTTTAAATACAGTTTTTTCGGTCTGAACTGATAAAAACGGTTCGCCGTTGTCGGCAGGATTCGAACCTGCGCGGGGAGACCCCAATGGATTTCTAGTCCATCGCCTTAACCACTCGGCCACGACAACTGGTAAGAACGTCACGAAAATATCATTTATAATCTCGCGATATTTAAAAAAAAAAAAAAAGACAAAACAAAATTCGGTCACAAAATGTAGATGGAACGAGTCGCGTTTATCAGCGACAATTGAAGATTAAAATTTAAAAAAACAGGATAAGAACAGACGATAAATGAACTGCTCAGATTTGAAAAAAAAAAAAAAAAAAAAACTTTCATAATAAAATTAATCAACAAAAAACATCTGTACATAAAAAACCTCAAATAAAATGAGACACTGCAGATGGAAATTACAAAGTGAAGTAGAAGACTTTATTAAACCAAGAAACAAACCTAAAAAATCTGATTACTCCAACACCTTTATGAATGTATACAGGCTGATCTGATTTATGTTGTTTTTTGTGTGTATAAAAAATGTAGGAAATGGAAGTGATGTAGTTAAATGTGAGCAGAAGACATTAATAGAAAGTTTATGTTCACCGTCACCATGTAGAAAGAAATCCAATAATGGACAAAAACAGGGACGTCAAACTCACTGTAGTTCAAGTTCCACATTCAGCCTAATAGGATCTAAAGTGGATTGGACCAGGAAATAATATAATAACTGAAATATTGACAACTCCACCTGACATAACGGACAATCCTTAAAAAAAATTAAGTGCAATTTTAACAGTATTCTGCCTCAGCTCATCATTCATACATGTATATTATTAAACAGATCTACAAAGACTCTAAACATTTAGTAACAGGCAGAACATTGTCAAAATTAAACTTAATTTTCTTTAGACATTTCAGGTTGTTCATATTACATTTTATTGTTAAATATGGTGTAAATGTAAATATTTATATAATTTAATGGTGTTTTTGCTCTAAAACAAAGAGAAAAATTTTGAATTGTCATGATTTATAGACAAAATGTAGTTTGTTTTTTTCCCACATTAAACCTGGCAGAACATTTGGAGTCAGTATTTATAGTTTATTCTGTTCTTACCTGACTTTAGATCATATGGGTCTGAATGTGGAACCTGAACTCAAACCAGTTCAACACCATCGACTGTTAATGTGTTCAGTGTCATTTTTACACTTTGCAGATTCATCCTGTGGGTGGGATTGGAGTCGTTGGTGAACTGGTTTTGGCCCAAGGGCCTCATGTTTGACAACCACCCCCCCCCAGACTAAAATGTCTAAACCAGGGTTTATGGATTATCTTATTTCTGAAGTGTATGCAAACGCATCACACCTGATTATTACAATTATCTGATTATTTACAGTTATGGTATTTTTCTGGTCATGTAAACGGGCTCGGCGTCTTTCCGCCGTCTGCCGGTGCTGGCTGTATGTTCTTCAGGTCCTCCAGCAGCTCGTGGACCACCTTCTTTGCCCTCCGTTCTCTGTCCTTGACGTTCCGCACCTCTTTCTCCAAACTCTCCACTCGGGCCAGAGCTTCGGTCAGTCTGAGCTTCAGGTCGGACGGGGACGAGGGCAGGGCGTACGAGTGGTCCTGCAGGGGACGGGACGGGGACAGGACGGGTTAAACATCCACGGGGAGGACGTGTCTGTGGAGGACGTGTAGAACCTGAGCGTCTGGTACTCACATGGTTCTGTGTGGGTTCTGTGGGTTCTGTGGGTCTGAGGCGGTCTGGACCAGGGGGTTCTGCTGCTCTCCTGGAGGTTTCAGTCGTTCTGTTTTTCAGCAGCTGAAGCAGAAGAACAAACAGGCCTCAGATTCATTGGACCATGGGTCCAGTGGTTCATGGTTCTACAGGAACAGGAAGGATCTGGTTCCAAGTTCAAACAGGTCCATCACAAGGAAAATACACAGATTATTTCTGTTATTAATATTTTTACTACATTTTTACTTTAATTAAAGGGAAAACACAGGATTCTTTCAGATCATTACTGTAGTTTTTCAAACTTCAGGTTTGTCTGTTTCATCTGTTCAAGGCGTGTTCAAGAAATAAAACTGAATTTGGAAATGATGACTGTATCCAATGGTGATGTGGAACCTGAACGCATCAACTGAACCACAAACAAAACATACACCCAGAACCAGAACCAGGACCAGGACCAGGGCCATGTTAATGTAGTAGCTGTATTCATGCATTGTGTTAGATATGACAAAACCGATCTTCTTTGGACACTTGCTGTTTGTTCCTGGCAGAAAAGTATACAGTCAGAGTCATTAGTAACACCTGAGCCTTGTTCTCACACTGCTGAACTAAAAGAAAAACATTAAAGTTAGCGAACACACCACGTTATGAACACATAATTAAGAATATTGTCATTTTCACTGAAGAATATGCTCAACCGATAGAGAGCCAAACATCACACAAATATCATGTGTAATACAATCATTTAGATAGGAAATTAAAATTTAAAAAAATGTAAAATAATGACAGAACTAACACTGTGTACTTAGCACAGTTCACTGCTGCTATCTCCCTGGGGTTCACCACCCTGGTCCGCAGGGGTGTTGCATTCAATGGTAATAAAATAAAATTGCAATTAATACAATAAAACAGTGTGAGATGGCAAGTGGAATCACACACTGCATACATATACTTTGTTACATTAACTCATAGAGGAGATGTGAAGGTCCAAGTGTTCAGTCGAGCAGAGGAGCATTTATGGAAAAGTAAAGAAAAGCTCTGGAACATGAACCTGAACAGACCACCAAGGTGGACCCGCCCCTGCAGGTGGACCCACATCTGCAGGTGGACCCGCCCCTGCAGGTGGACCCACATCTGCAGGTGGACCTACCCGGTGCAGGTGTGTGCTGAAGCTGAAGACCGTGGGCCGGACCCGGTCTCTGAGCCGGACCGTCTGACCGGTTCTGTCGAAGTCCTCCGGTCTGAAGTGGTCACTGCACAGAACCGAAGACCTGCTGGCGCTGAAGCCCCTCCTCCGCAGGGCCACCTCCCACTGCCTGCGCAGCTTCTTGTCTTTGGGGAACCTTCGCAGAGGTCAGAGGTCAGAGGTCACACAGGGAACCCTAGTCCACAGAAACCATAAACCACTTCTGGACACAGTCGACCCGGATGCCTCCACAGATCGGCCCGGTTCACACCGAGTCTGCGTCGGTTCCGCTCGGACCGGAAGCTGCTGTTGGGTCTTACTTGTGGAAGGTGATCCCCCGGGACCGGGACTGGACCGTGCGCCGGTTCTTACAGCCCCACGCGGCGCACGACTCGGGCATGTTTGACCCTGTGTGTTGTTGTGGTTTATTTCCACTAAACTGACCGGACTAAGATGGCGGCGGCGCAGACGCACGGCGGCACGTAAGGAGGCTACGTCGTTACGTACGTGGTATGAAATCTCGCGATACTGAGTATTTCTATTTCAAGTCGGTCATACACTAGACGTCAATGGAGCCGCCATCTTGGTCCGGGGCTGCGCTCCGTTTACATGAATGAACGTCAGTCTGAGCAGAAGTGTTTAAACATACTTCAACCACCACAGAAAAAAACCCAAAACAAACAAACAAACAAACAAAACAAAATAAAAACAAAAAACACTTCAACCACCACAGAAAAAAACCCAAAACAAACAAACAAACAAACAAACAAACAAAACAAAAACAAAAAACACTTCAACCACCACAGAAAAAAACAAAACAAAAAAGCAAAACAAACAAAAAAAACCCTTCAACCACCATAGGCACTGAAACAACTGGTCCATTCAGAACCGGACCTGTCCACATGACACAGGTTCTAGTCCTGGTGTGGTTTTTAATATGTCTAAGTGTATTTGAATATATTTTGGACTTAGTTTGACTGATGTCTAATTGTACTAACTGTACATTTTCTTGTCTTGTACTTGTCTGTGTTTGGGTTTTTAACTGTTGTTTTACAGTTGTATGTTTCTAACCTTGTGACAGTTGAACATCTGTCCAGGACTGCAGATGGAAAACAGACATGATTCAAACTCTGGTGCATTTACAGTGGGGCTCTCAAACTCATTTTAGTGTCGGTTCCACATTCAGCCCGATTTGATCTGCAGTGGGCCGAACCAGTAAAATAATAACAAAATAACCTTTAAAAATTGACAACTCCAAATTTTTGTCTTTGTTTTAGTGGAAAAAAAAACCTCATTAAATTATGAAAATACTTAAACTATCAAAAAATAAATAAATAAAATAAAATTTAAATAAAAAAAAAAAAAAAAACTAAATATTTTGCAGTTTTAACAATATTCTGCCTCAACTTCTCATTTGTCCTTGTGCATTACGGATCAGATCTACAAAGAAACTAAACACTGAGGAACAGGCAGAAAAGAGTTCAAGTTGTGTTTCATTTTCTTTAGACATTTCAGGTTGTTCATATTTGTTCAGGTTATTCACATTTTATTGTTACAAGATAGATTATAAATGTAAATGTAGATCTGATCCATAATGCACATGGAGAAATGAGAAATTGAGGCAGAATATTATTAAAATTGCATTTATTTTTCTTTAAAAAAATTCAGTTTCTTCAGGTTATTCACATCTTTTTTGTTTGGATAGTTTATAAAAGTAAATATTCTCATAATTTAATGGGATTTTTTTTGCACTAAAAAAAAGACAAAAATTTGGAGTACTCAAAATTGATCGGTTATTCTGTTCTTATTTTCCTGGTCCGGCCCACTGCAGATCAAATCAGGCAGAATGTGGAACCTGAAAGAACATGAGTTTGAGAACCCTGCTCTAGTGTCTACAGTTTCTATAGTTTGAGGCTGTTGAATGGACATGTTCTGGTCCAACCCAGACTCACCTGTGGTTTGGGGGCTTTACTTCAGGTCCTTCTGACTGGACTGGCCTATCTTCTGCCTGCAGCAGGTGTTGATTTTATTTTAGTGTATTTGGAACAGAACAGCTGTCTATATGTGCATTACATGTTCAACGTAAACTAGACTATATTGACAAAACCGCTTTTCTCTGTCATTTTACTCGAGGCTCGGTCGTAAAAAAGGTCTGGCATTTATAACGAACGAGGACAGAAAACATCGCTTCACAAATTTGCCGATTATGGTGATTTAATTCCGACGGTCAATTCAGTGAAGGAGCTCTACCCCGGACCAAGATGGCGGCTCCACTGACGTCCAGTGGATTTATCTGTGAACGACTGGAACAGGAATAACGGCACATGTTAAAGTAAGAAAAAATACATACAAGGTCAGTAAACAAAATCTTACCTATGAAATGTTACACCTTGATCCTTCGTTTTCTTAGTTCGCTCGTTACTACAACCGTGCGCAGCGCAAAAGTCCGGCATGTTGGCTGGTTCTGACGTCAGAGACAGAAGAACCCCGGACCAAGATGGCGGTGGTATGGTGTTGACGCATGCGCAGAACCTGAACGCGACTTCCAGTGTGTGTATATCTGCGGTGTTTGTCTTTATCACGATGTTTTGTTTGTATATGATGGAGTTTTTCTTCGACATTATTGATTTCACTCGCAAAATCCTGTAATTTGGGAAGAATATGTTCGATGGAACCGAAGTTAAAGGGTTTGTGTCCGTTTAAAACCAACAGCGACAAAAAAACAACAGCTGCTTCCATTTTCTGTCAGTGGTTCTGATGTCCCCACATTAAACTGTCCACATTAAACTGTCCCCACATTAAACTGTCCTCACATTAAACTGTCCACATTAAACTGTCCTCACATTAAACTGTCCTCACATTAAACTGTCCACATTAAACTGTCCACATTAAACTGTCCTCACATTAAACTGTCCACATTAAACTGTCCTCACATTAAACTGTCCCCACATTAAACTGTCCTCACATTAAACTGTCCCCACATTAAACTGTCCCCACATTAAACTGTCCTCACATTAAATTGTCCACATTAAACTGTCCTCACATTAAACTGTCCTCACATTAAACTGTCCACATTAAACTGTCCACATTAAACTGTCCACATTAAACTGTCCACATTAAACTGTCCTCACATTAAACTGTCCCCACATTAAACTGTCCACATTAAACTGTCCTCACTAAACTGTCCCCACATTAAACTGTCCACATTAAACTGTCCACATTAAACTGTCCTCACATTAAACTGTCCACATTAAACTGTCCACATTAAACTGTCCCCACATTAAACTGTCCTCACATTAAACTGTCCTCACATTAAACTGTCCTCACATTAAACTGTCCACATTAAACTGTCCTCACATTAAACTGTCCCCACATTAAACTGTCCACATTAAACTGTCCTCACATTAAACTGTCCCCACATTAAACTGTCCACATTAAACTGTCCTCACATTAAACTGTCCTCACATTAAACTGTCCACATTAAACTGTCCTCACATTAAACTGTCCTCACATTAAACTGTCCACATTAAACTGTCCACATTAAACTGTCCTCACATTAAACTGTCCTCACATTAAACTGTCCACATTAAACTGTCCACATTAAACTGTCCTCACATTAAACTGTCCCCACATTAAACTGTCCACATTAAACTGTCCCCACATTAAACTGTCCACATTAAACTGTCCTCACATTAAACTGTCCCCACATTAAACTGTCCACATTAAACTGTCCACATTAAACTGTCCACATTAAACTGTCCTCACATTAAACTGTCCCCACATTAAACTGTCCACATTAAACTGTCCTCACATTAAACTGTCCACATTAAACTGTCCACATTAAACTGTCCTCACATTAAACTGTCCTCACATTAAACTGTCCACATTAAACTGTCCTCACATTAAACTGTCCTCACATTAAACTGTCCACATTAAACTGTCCACATTAAACTGTCCTCACATTAAACTGTCCTCACATTAAACTGTCCACATTAAACTGTCCACATTAAACTGTCCTCACATTAAACTGTCCCCACATTAAACTGTCCACATTAAACTGTCCCCACATTAAACTGTCCACATTAAACTGTCCTCACATTAAACTGTCCCCACATTAAACTGTCCACATTAAACTGTCCACATTAAACTGTCCACATTAAACTGTCCTCACATTAAACTGTCCCCACATTAAACTGTCCACATTAAACTGTCCTCACATTAAACTGTCCACATTAAACTGTCCACATTAAACTGTCCTCACATTAAACTGTCCCCACATTAAACTGTCCACATTAAACTGTCCTCACATTAAACTGTCCACATTAAACTGTCCACATTAAACTGTCCCCACATTAAACTGTCCCCACATTAAACTGTCCTCACATTAAACTGTCCACATTAAACTGTCCACATTAAACTGTCCTCACATTAAACTGTCCCCACATTAAACTGTCCACATTAAACTGTCCTCACTAAACTGTCCCCACATTAAACTGTCCACATTAAACTGTCCACATTAAACTGTCCACATTAAACTGTCCCCACATTAAACTGTCCTCACATTAAACTGTCCCCACATTAAACTGTCCACATTAAACTGTCCACATTAAACTGTCCTCACATTAAACTGTCCCCACATTAAACTGTCCTCACATTAAACTGTCCACATTAAACTGTCCCCACATTAAACTGTCCTCACATTAAACTGTCCTCACATTAAGCTGTCCACATTAAACTGTCCTCACATTAAACTGTCCTCACATTAAACTGTCCTCATATTAAACTGTCCACATTAAACTGTCCTCACATTAAACTGTCCCCACATTAAACTGTCCACATTAAACTGTCCTCATATTAAACTGTCCACATTAGACTGTCCTCACATTAAACTGTCCTCACATTAAACTGTCCCCACATTAAACTGTCCTCACATTAAACTGTCCTCATATTAAACTGTCCTCACATTAAACTGTCCCCACATTAAACTGTCCTCACATTAAACTGTCCACATTAAACTGTCCTCACATTAAACTGTCCTCACATTAAACTGTCCTCACATTAAACTGTCCCCACATTAAACTGTCCTCACATTAAACTGTCCTCACATTAAACTGTCCCCACATTAAACTGTCCTCACATTAAACTGTCCACATTAAACTGTCCACATTAAACTGTCCTCACATTAAGCTGTCCACATTAAACTGTCCTCACATTAAACTGTCCCCACATTAAACTGTCCCCACATTAAACTGTCCCCACATTAAACTGTCCATATTAAACTGTCCTCACATTAAACTGTCCACATTAAACTGTCCTCATATTAAACTGTCCACATTAAACTGTCCTCACATTAAACTGTCCACATTAAACTGTCCTCATATTAAACTGTCCACATTAAACTGTCCTCACATTAAACTGTCCTCACATTAAACTGTCCTCATATTAAACTGTCCACATTAAACTGTCCTCATATTAAACTGTCCACATTAAACTGTCCTCACATTAAACTGTCCACATTAAACTGTCCTCATATTAAACTGTCCACATTAAACTGTCCTCACATTAAACTGTCCCCACATTAAACTGTCCTCACGTTAAACTGTCCCCACATTAAACTGTCCTACATTAAACTGTCCTCACGTTAAACTGTCCTCACATTAAACTGTCCTCACATTAAACTGTCCCCACATTAAACTGTCCCCACATTAAACTGTCCTCACATTAAACTGTCCCCACATTAAACTGTCCTCACGTTAAACTGTCCCCACATTAAACTGTCCACATTAAACTGTCCACATTAAACTGTCCCCACATTAAACTGTCCTCACATTAAACTGTCCTCACATTAAACTGTCCCCACATTAAACTGTCCTACATTAAACTGTCCTCACGTTAAACTGTCCCCACATTAAAATGTCCTCACATTAAACTGTCCACATTAAACTGTCCACATTAAACTGTCCTACTTTAAACTGTCCACATTAAACTGTCCCCACATTAAACTGTCCACATTAAACTGTCCTCATATTAAACTGTCCACATTAAACTGTCCCCACATTAAACTGTCAACATTAAACTGTCCACATAAAACTGTCCCCACATTAAACTGTCCATATTAAACTGTCCTCACATTAAACTGTCCACATTAAACTGTCCTCACATTAAACTGTCCCCACATTAAACTGTCCTCACATTAAACTGTCCCCACATTAAACTGTCCCCACATTAAACTGTCCTCACATTAAACTGTCAACATTAAACTGTCCTACTTTAAACTGTCCACATTAAACTGTCCCCACATTAAACTGTCCCCACATTAAACTGTCCCCACATTAAACTGTCCTCACATTAAACTGTCCTCACATTAAACTGTCCCCACATTAAACTGTCCTCATATTAAACTGTCCACATTAAACTGTCCTCACATTAAACTGTCCTCACATTAAACTGTCCCCACATTAAACTGTCCTCACATTAAACTGTCCCCACATTAAACTGTCCCCACATTAAACTGTCCTCATATTAAACTGTCCACATTAAACTGTCCTCACATTAAACTGTCCCCACATTAAACTGTCCTACATTAAACTGTCCCCACATTAAACTGTCCTCACATTAAACTGTCCACATTAAACTGTCCTCACATTAAACTGTCAACATTAAACTGTCCTACTTTAAACTGTCCACATTAAACTGTCCCCACATTAAACTGTCCTCACATTAAACTGTCCTCATATTAAACTGTCCACATTAAACTGTCCCCACATTAAACTGTCAACATTAAACTGTCCACATAAAACTGTCCCCACATTAAACTGTCCATATTAAACTGTCCTCACATTAAACTGTCCACATTAAACTGTCCTCACATTAAACTGTCCCCACATTAAACTGTCCTCACATTAAACTGTCCTCACATTAAACTGTCCCCACATTAAACTGTCCTCACATTAAACTGTCCACATTAAACTGTCCCCACATTAAACTGTCCTCACATTAAACTGTCCTCACATTAAACTGTCCTCACATTAAACTGTCCCCACATTAAACTGTCCCCACATTAAACTGTCCTCATATTAAACTGTCCACATTAAACTGTCCTCACATTAAACTGTCCTCACATTAAACTGTCCCCACATTAAACTGTCCCCACATTAAACTGTCCTCATATTAAACTGTCCACATTAAACTGTCCTCACATTAAACTGTCCTCACATTAAACTGTCCTCACATTAAACTGTCCCCACATTAAACTGTCCCCACATTAAACTGTCCTCATATTAAACTGTCCACATTAAACTGTCCTCACATTAAACTGTCCCCACATTAAACTGTCCCCACATTAAACTGTCCACATTAAACTGTCCTCACATTAAACTGTCCCCACATTAAACTGTCCACATTAAACTGTCCCCACATTAAACTGTCCTCACATTAAACTGTCCCCACATTAAACTGTCCTCACATTAAACTGTCCCCACATTAAACTGTCCTCACATTAAACTGTCCCCACATTAAACTGTCCACATTAAACTGTCCTCACATTAAACTGTCCCCACATTAAACTGTCCCCACATTAAACTGTCCCCACATTAAACTGTCCTCACATTAAGCTGTCCTCACATTAAACTGTCCCCCATTTTTCCTCCTCCTCCTGTCCCCTCTCAGTCCTCCCCGGTGGTCTAGTGGTTAGGATTCGGCGCTCTCACCACCGCGGCCTGGGTTTGATTCCCGGTCGGGGAATGAGTCTTTTTGTGCTTAAACAGCCGGTACCGGTTCTAACAGCCGGTAGCTGTTCTAACAGCTGGTACTGGTTCTAACAGGCCCAGTCAGGTTTAGGGTCAGGATTCCAAATGTTCATCACAAGCAGAAAACTGGAACAGTTACACACTGAGGCCTGCAGTGACACATGAGCACAGTAGAAAAACAACCTAATAGAACTAGAACCAAAGAATGGAACAAACACAGAGAAGAGGATTAGAGCCCCTGGAAAAAAGATCCAATGTATATATTTGATATTATTATTCTGACAAACAAGTCAGAATGTCAGAAAGTTTGACTTCTCAGAATAATAATAAAAAATACATATAGGACGGTAATCCTCTTCTGTTCAAACATGCATCTATGCAGTCTTGTTTTTCTCATATTTCCACTCACTGTGCTGTTTAGTGTCTTCCTTCTTTATCGGTTGGTTCTGCTGTCGTATGTTAAACGTTTAATGTTTTTACGTCTTCAGTAAAAGATGAAATAATCAGATTTTTTTCCCACTTTTTTCTTAAACATTAAAGATGAATCAGCTGTTTATTAACCCTTTAACAACAGCATTTACAGACGTTTCTGATCATAAATATGATGAAAACTTCAGGTCTGTTTTTCTTTTACTAAAACACACTTTTGAGCATTTATTATTTATATTAATGTTAATTAATGGACAAATATTGAAAGGGAAGTTCTTCCTGAAAACAAACGTGCAAAAGAATTGGCTGAAGACATTTTCTGACACTTTTCTTTCAAATAAAACCTGCGGACACCTCAGCGGTCTGTTATCAAAAGGGTCGGACACGTGTCCGTCAGCTAGGTTATCGTTAACAAAAACGAACGAAATGACGAAAACTAGAATTGTAAAACCATTTTCATTAACTGAAATAAATAAAAACTATAATTAAAAGAAAAAAACGATAACCAGCTTAAACTGTATTGTGTGTTTACAAAACTATCTAAAACAAATAAAAATTATGGATAAAATTCCCTTCGTTTTCGTCTTTGTCAATGTCGGATTGATACGAAAGAAATTTATTTTGCTCGAGCAATTTTATCTAGCTGCACCATACGACATTTAACAGTTTGTCACTTGTGGTTTCCAGTCGTCTTCTGGTCCCCACTCTACCTGGAAACATGGAGACTAAAGCAGCAGAGTCCTGTCTGGGATTTATGTGAATACGACGACAGAGAAGAAGAGAAAAGAGACGACTGAACTACAACTGAACTACAACTAAGCATTTAGGAAAAAAGAAAACTAATAAAAACTATCAAACCTGCTCTAAAAGTGAATTAAAACTGAATTAGAGAAAAAAAAAAGTCAAAACTAAATAAAACTAAACTATAATGAAAAATCCAAAACTATTCTAACCTTGTTCGTCAGGGTTTTAATGTGAATAAAAGGTCGATAAATCCCAGCTTCATTTAAAGGAATGCTTTATTGATATCCAAACATATACAACAAAACCAAACAAAAGTTTAAATCCATTCACCATAGTGTTCCACATCTGATCCCTTTTAATGTTCTACATGTTCTAGGTAAAGCTATGGGTTCTCTACGTCTGTTCTTTCATTTTCTGTGACGCGTCGTCTATCCGTCAGAAAACCCAAACATTCGACTTTCACTCCAACTTCCTGCTTTTCCACTAAACAACTGTGGTGAAATAAAAGACTTCATCTTCATTTTTTTTTTTTTTAGCAAAAGCAAAACGTCCTTGAGATTCAAAGGCAGAAGACAGACTCTGTAACAGACCAGTGGATTATAGCGGCCATTTCTGATTAGTAGTTTCTAACTGATGGCAAATTAATCGAACAAATAATAAAATCCACGTCTCCCAAGCAGAAAGAAAAGCAAAAAAACAACAAAAAAACCAACATAACTGACCCGACGGGAATACGCAAAACTACGGAGGAGCTCAACAAAGCGCTGCAGTTTGACCAGACGTCCAGTGTTCCCTCAGCTTCAGTTTGACCAGACGTCCAGTGTTCCCTCAGCTTCAGTTTGACCAGACGTCCAGTGTTCCCTCAGCTTCAGTTTGACCAGACGTCCAGTGTTCCCTCAGCTTCAGTTTGACCAGACGTCCAGTGTTCCTCCTCAGCTTCAGTTTGACCAGACGTCCAGTGTTCCCTCAGCTTCAGTTTGACCAGACGTCCAGTGTTCCCTCAGCTTCAGTTTGACCAGACGTCCAGTGTTCCCTCAGCTTCAGTTTGACCAGACGTCCAGTGTTCCCTCAGCTTCAGTTTGATCATCGTTTCGTTTTCTGTCGTTCGTTAAAACCTTCCTGATGAGGTTTGGGTTTTTTTTGGCTGAGATCAGTTTGGCGACAAACGCATCAACGTCCAGTTCCTTCATTTTAACAAAAACAAAAACGAATCCAGTGAAAAGTTTTGGCAAAACGTTGGCAAATGGAGACGACGACAGGTTTGATCATAAAGGAGGGTTTGAAGAGCCTTTTTCTCACCGTTACGACAAAAACAGCACCTCCAACTGTGTGTGTGTGGGTGTGGATATGTACGCGCATATATATATGTGTGTGTGTGTGTACATGTGTATATATGTGTATGTATAGGTGTGTGTGTGTGTGTGCGCTTGTGTGTATATGTGTGTGTGTATGTATATATATATATATATATGTATGTGTGTTGGCTTGTGTGTGCTTGTGTGTGTGTGTATGTATGTATATGTATATGTGCGTGTATATATGTATGTATGTGTGTATGTGTGTGTATGTATATGTATGTGTGTGTGTGTGTGTATGTATGTATATGTGCGTGTGTATATGTATGTATGTGTGTGTGTGTATGTATGTATATGTATATGTGCGTGTATATATGTATGTATGTGTGTATGTGTGTGTATGTATATGTATGTGTGTGTGTGTATGTATGTATATGTGCGTGTGTATATGTATGTATGTGTGTGTGTGTATGTATGTATATGTATATGTGCGTGTATATATGTATGTATGTGTGTATGTGTGTGTATGTATATGTATGTGTGTGTGTGTGTATGTATGTATATGTGCGTGTGTATATGTATGTATGTGTGTGTGTGTGTATGTATGTATATGTATATGTGCGTGTATATATGTATGTATGTGTGTATGTATATGTATGTGTGTGTGTGTATGTATGTATATGTATATGTGCGTGTGTATATGTATGTGTGTGTGTGTTGGCTTGGTCTCCATTCACAGACTCCCAGATTCTCCGTTGGTTAACAGTGAAAATCCTCCTCATTAAATAAACACTTTGTAGATGCGTCGTTTCCATGAGTCCAGTATTTATTTACAAACCCTGTGAGTTTTAGATGAAGGCTCGTAAAGCGTTCATGCCTTTTAATCAGTGCTGTATTAGTCAGTAAAACGACATTATAATGACTAATAAAGCACTTGTATACTTCAGGTGTGGATGAGTCAAAAACCCTTAATAAACCCTTAATAAACCCTTAATAAATGCTAAATTAAATCTAACAGAATGTGTATTAATACCTCCTTAATAAGTACTTCACATAAATAACAAACAGGAGCTTTTTTAACGCCTACTAAAGCAGAAATAGGATCCAACTACAGACGGTTCAGTGGAAACGCTGTTTCAGATGGATTCCCCTGAAGTCCGTTAGAAGCTTCCCAGTCTTTATTTGTTGAACTGACGGTTGGGTTTTTTCGCAGTAAATGAAGCGTTCAGCTGATGTAAATATTTCCTGCAGACTTGAACCAGAAGGAGCTAAAGAACGGCTCATAACGGTGAGAAAAAGGCAAAGACGGACGAACAAAACAGACTGTGAGGTAAATAAAAAAACTCCAGGGGGAGGTTTGGCGAGGAGCGTGTGACGTAGACGACCCGCTCTGATTGGCCGAAGGTTAATGACGACGACGTTCGACCGCATTGGATCCAAACAGCGCCCATTTAGTGGAAAAACCCTCCGATCGAACCCAGTCGGTGGATAAATCCTACCGCGTGTTGTCAGAGACGTCGTATGACCCGGGTGGGGGCGGGGCTTCAGGGCATTAACGATGGTTCGGGTGAGAAATGCCGACACGTGGCCGAGCCGGACGGGTCACGTGACACGATGGCAACGGGGAGCGGGACAAGCTTCGTTCAGTTACCGCGGCAACAGCTAACGCACACTCAGTCCGTCCAATCAGATCCTTTCCCAGTCGGTTACCACGGCAACACTTCAGTAAACACCCAAAGTAAACACGTCGACGCTAATGAATCTGAAAACCAGCTGATCGGATCTTATTCAGCCTTTATAAAACCTTCAGTACATTATTATAATTAGTAAACAATGTGTTAATCAGCCATTAACGAACCCTCTATGAAGACTAATTAAACCCCCTGTAAAGCCTCAGCTCAGAATAATGACTAATTATACATTAATAAGGTCTTTATTAGTCATTAAATAAACAGTGCATTTAATAAAGCATTAAAAAGCTCTTTATTCTCGTTAATTAAGAGCTTATTAATATCTTATTAATCAAGGTGCGTTATTGGACAGACTATGTCCTAAGACCTTACTAAAGCATTTAGAAGTCTTAATTAAGCATTTATTAATAAACAATTTTCATGATTATGTACAATTAAATGTATTAGTAAGGCCTTTATAAAGACAAATAAGAGCCTTATTAATGTCTTAATTATTAGTCATTATAAAGACCTTAATGAGGCATTAAAGGGTGGATTTATAAAGACTAATAAGAGCCTGTTAATGTCTTATTAATATGTGTTATTTATGTTATGAGGTGATTTATTATTAATGCCTTCTTTTGACTAATTAAGTCCTTATTAATGCCTTATTCTGATGGACATTTTTCCAATAATAATCAATAACTTTGGATCCGTTTGATCCTGAATTAAAGGTGTGCATTTGCTTCATTAAAGGTGTTTCCAACGTGCGCTGGATTCTTTTTTCGTGAATATTTGTTAAGCCCCGCCTTCCCGTGACGTCGCCGCTGAATGCGTTTCTGTTCGTATATAAAGTGTTGGCGTTCCCTCTCGTCTCTGGTTCCCTCTCGTCTCTGATTGGTTTAAAGCTTCAGTTTCTCAGACGTTTGTTCAAACTTTGGCCTTAAACGTCCGTCAAACCGAGCCGACGCCGAGCGCACAGTTCATATATTTATAGATTTGTACAGATCCATAAAAGTTATGTAAAAACATTATGCAAAGCAGTGTAAAATAGTTTATAATACAAAATGGTTTTTCTGTTTTACATCCTGGGGTGTTTCTGGGGTTGTGGCATGTGCACATGCATGTGGTGGTGGAGTGGGATGTGTTGGACCTGGACCCCGCCTCCTCCCCAGCCCCGCCCCCCCAGTCCAATAAATCCAGGACCAGGGAGGCCGAGGGGCAGCGGTCTGGGGTTCAGCAGCGTTAGCATTAGCGTTAGCATTAGCATGTGCTCACAGTGAGGATGGACCAGAAGCCGATGGAGGTCGGTGCTGGATGGGATCGGGGGGCGGGGGGGACGCTGCGCTCTGATTGGCCGTCAGCCGACAGACGGGCGCACAACGACAAGGAGACAAACATGAGGCAGGTTTACGTGGAAAGGCGTCAGATTTGAACAGTTTCCACTCGATACTTCGGTCTAAACGTTCACAGCCAGTGGACTGGGAACCGGGGGGCGGTTCCACAGCAGCAGTCTGGGCCAATCAGGTGTGAATACACTTCAGCGTCGTCCAATATGACGTCACAGCGGATCTATGTGACATTTTATGTTTTGGTTTTTAAGGCGTGAAGTGAGACTGTGAGCGGACTCATGAGTTCAGATTAATCTGGGTTTTTCCACACGTCGAATGAACTTATTTAACGATTGATTTCATGACGAACCCTGTTTATTGGTCGGTGCAGGTTAACATGTGACGGGCTTTGACGGTGGTAGATCTACGTCAGCGTCCCTCCGGTCCATCTGATCCAGCACCGGACGGACGCTCGCACTCAGGCCGCCCGTCAGAATCCTCGGTTCTTATTTGAGCCCAGATCCTAAATCTAACATGAACTCAGTGGTTTAGGTGGAGGCGGAGCCTCTTTGGGTGGCGAGAGTGTTAACAGGACAAGAACAGGTCGAAGGGTGGGGCCACGATGGAAACTATTCAACTGGACGCCTCCTCGCAGCAGCAGACGGCAAAGGGGCAGGGCCTCAGACGTCCATCGGCGCCACCGCGTGGTGTTTAGAGACCTGTGAGGGGGGAGGGGAGGGGCCGGAGGGGTCAAAGGTCAGGGCTGTCTCGGTGTGAGGTGGTAACAGTACAGTCTCAGGTCGTGAGGAAGGCGGCGGCGGCGGGACGCGGTTCAGAAGGGAGGGTTCTCCTGAGTGGGGGTGGAGTCAGTGGGTGAGTTCACAGCGTCGCCATTTCCTCTGGGACCGACCACCTTATACTGGAAAACGAAACCACAGGGATATACCGTTAAAAAAGGAAAACAATGGGTTTATACCATTAAAAAAAGGAAAACAAAGGGTTTATACTGTAAAAAAAACAGAAAATAAATGAAATGTTCACTCACCTTCAGGTTCCCCATTTTATCCTCGAAGGACTTGAAAGTCGGAGAATTCCTACAGAACAGAAAACACAGTGAACACAACACACGCGTTCATACGTCGACAACACCAGGACCTGTACAATCAGATTAAATCCATCTGTTCTATGTGACGTTCACTGTAAAACAGAAAAACTAAACCACAGGACGGATCCAGGGTTGAAACAGATAAAACACAACAGACGGAACAGGAGATAAACCTGGGCTGTAAATTCAACCACATGGAACAGGGTCATATGTGAGTGCAGTGGGGTCAAAGGTCAGCGGCGGCGGCTGGGTTACATTACCTCATGGCGGGCATACTTATGGAGTGGCGGATGGAATAGTTGCTACTTTGAAAGCGTTAAAGAGGAGACAGAGAAGCGCAAGAGTTAAAATGCAAAACATCAAACATTCAACTGTGATACTGAACATTTACTGGAGCATCAGCGGTCCCTCAAATACTGAGGGTTTGTCTGGAGCACAGGTGTCAAACATGCGGTCTGGGGGCCAAATCCAGCCCGCCAAAGGGTCCAGTCTGGGCCCTGGGGTGAATTTGTGAAATGCAAAAATTTCACTACAATATTAATTCTTTTAGTTCAGGTTCCACTTTCAGACCAATACCAATCTCAAGTGGGCAGGACCAGGAAAATACTATCACAATAACTAGGGCTGTGTATCGGCAAGAATCTGGAGATACGATACAAACCACAATACTAAAATCACAATACGATATATCATGAAATATCACGATACTGTTAAAAAGGCAATTTTTTTGTTTGTTTCTTTTTTTAAATGATTATTTCCTTGAAGAATTGAATTACAGCAGAAATCTGCACAAATACTAAACACATTTTTATTTGATCACAACAGGATCTAATGTTATATGACAAAATGTTCCTGTATTAAAACTTAAATTCTGTTTTACAAACATTACAGTTTAAGATCCTTCTCTAATGTTCATATTCTATTAGTTCATAACAAATATCATAACATTATTTTTGTGCAGTCCCAACAAAGGAACTACCATCTGCCTCTCAGACAGTAAAAAGTGTTTTTAGGATGCTTCGAATAACCATTATTTCATAAAAGAGTGTTAAATAATAATAAATAAAATATAAACAATAAAGAAAAACAAAAAACAAAAATGGACCTCCGCCATATCTGCATTTGAATAAATACCTAAAAATATTGATACAGTACTTTTTAATATCGATACAGTATTGTGAAATAAAATATCCCGATATATTGGAGAACTGATATTTTTTTTTACACTCCATTTCTATATCGTTGGCTTCCTGATAAAACCTGCTACGTGACTTTTGGCAAATTTTACAGGAGAAACAAAACACTGTTTATAAAACAGGAAACTGAAATATGACAAAAAAATATCTATTCCTTTAATGTTGGTATTTATGATGGAATGTAAACAACTTTCACGAGAGACTGAAATTTGAAGCTATAACAGGGGAGATAGCAGGTTTTTATTCCCAACCAAAAACATCACTTAGCAGGTTTTATCAGGAAGCAGACGATATATTGTAATTATTCTTTTCTCTGTTTATTTCTTTGTATTTTTTTTTTTTATTTACTTTGTTTTATCTTGTTGTACAGTGTCCTTGGGTGTCTTGAAAGGCGCTTATAAATAAAAAATTATTATTAGTAGTATAATTTCACAAAAAATGTGAATAACCTGAACAAATATGAACAACCTGAAATGTCTTCAGAGAAGTAATATTCAGAGAAGTACAATTTTAACAATATTCTGCCTGTTACTAAATGTGTGTGTTTGTAGATCCACTGTGATCTGTAAGTTATAATGTACATGTGTAAATGATAAACTGAGGCAGAATAGTGTTCAAATTACACTTATTTTTTCAGTTTCTTCATGTGACTCACATTGTGTGAAAGGATAGTTTGTAGATGGAGACATTTTCAGCAGGTAATTTTACTTTTTTCGCTCTAAAACATAGAGAAAAGTTTGGAGTTGACATTATTTCTATATTATTATGTTTTTATTTTGGTGGTCCGGCCCACTGCAGATCAAATTTAGCTGAATGTGGAAGTGAACTAACATGAGTTTGACAGCCCTGGTCCAGATGATGATGATTCTGTTACTGTCAGCACTGAAGTCATTCAACTAAAAGAATAAACACAGACGAGTGAAAAGAAGAGGAGAAGATGATCAGAAAATGTGACCACAGATAATTAAGGCCAAAACAAGGAGGAAAACAGAGGATTTGAGAAGAAAGTACAAAAATAAGAGTGAAGACGTTCTTTTACTGTAGTCGCTTTTCCATCGGACATCTGCGCAAAACTTTACCGATGTTTACTAAATGTTGAAAAAAACAGAAGTGAGTAATGTGGGTTTTTCCATTAAATCACAAATGTGATGATTTATTTATTTATTATCGCGAGATGACACGAGAAGTCATTCCATAAACATACAGGTAAATATAGTGTTCATTTACAGATATACTCATTATTATTATACATTACCCCTCTATCCCGTACTAAATTAAACAATGACGTGGTTTCCTGGTATGTCCACATGTACCGACTAGGGATGTACCAATTACCGGTATAACGATAAACCATGGTAAAATTCCCGATGGTTAGTATTACCATTTAAATTAAAATTATCATGATAACTGCGTTTGATTACCGCACTTTCAACACAAACTTGATCTGGAAAATGGTCAAACAATGGCTGTAAGGTTCCATCTTTAATGCACATTTGTATGTTTGATGTTTACATGTTAATATTTGAATGTTTCCACCAACAGAAAGTACATTGTGCCTATTATTTTATTTGGGTTTTTTTGTTTGTTTTTTCAAAATATAACTTGGTTATATTATTTCAGTGTGTGTATAAGTACTTTTTGAACATTTTGAGCACATTTTAACAATACCGTGATAATTAGGGCTGTGTTTTGAATTAGGGCAAGAATCTGGCGATACGATACAAATCACAATACTAGGATCACAATGCAATATATGATGATACTGTTAAAAAGGCAGTTTTTTTTAATGATTATTTCCTTGAAGAATAGAATTACAGCAGAAATCTGCACAAATACTAAACACATTTTTATTTGATCAGAACAGGATCTAATGTTCTATCACAAAATGTTCCTGTGTCCAAACTGAAATTATATTTTACAGACATTACAGTTTCAGGTCCTGTTCAAATGTTCAGATTCTGTTAGTTCAGAACTAACATGAGAACAGTATTTTAGTTCAATCCCAACAAAGGAACTAACATTATTTAATAAGAGTGTTAAATAATAATAAAGAAAATATATAGAAAAAACAAAAACACAAAACTGAACCTCCACAATATCTGCATTTGAATAAATACCTAAAAATACTGATACAGTACTTTTTAATATTGATACAATATTGTGAAATTAAATATCGTAGAACCGATATTTTCTTACACCCCTATTGATAATAATGATAACCGTGATAATTTTGGTCACAATAACTGAGATATGAAGTTTTCATATTGTTACTTCCCTAATACCGACACGTTTCTTCTTCTAAACTTGTTGTAACGTACGTCAACATCCGTTTTTTTTTTTTAAATTCACCTGACTCTAGTTGCGAAAAAAGGTCTTTCATTACAGTTTTGCATGATTTGCCATTTGCGCTACACCTGAAAAACCACCTCTTGTCAGCGCAAAAACTTTTAATCGAAAAATGAGACTTTTGGCGAAATTGACATTTTTCCATTCGGTAAATTTTTATGCGCAAGTTATATTTGTGCAATTTGAGGGTGAATGGAAAAGCGACTAGTGTAAAGACAACAACAGATGATCATTATTATGAACATAAACCATTTAAACACCTGAAACAGTCATCAGGTTATATTTATAGTATTTAATCTAATGTTGATCTGAGATTATTCTAAGACTAAGAAAGAGTAAAAAAACACAAACCAGCTCCGACAGTGAAGTCACATGACTCCTTCAACTAATGCTTTTAACAAATATCAAACTGCAATGTGGACAAATAAAACTTTCAAATATAAAAATCTGAACATCTGAGGGAAAAGTAACAATTTTAACACAAAACCTATCAGAGAGAGAGAAAAAAAAATCAACAGTCCAGCAGAAAAAGACCATTTTACTGTAAAACAGCCTGGTTTGACATTGTTGAATAAAATAATCTGCATTTGAACTCTTTTCTCATTAAATGACACCTTCTTGTCCATAATGGACATATTACAGGCATGGCTCATCTTTATTGTGGTTCCGTGGCCTTAATTCTCTGTTGTACTGAAAACAGGAGCTCAACCTGAACATGTTCATCTTACCTAAAGGAATTAGAGAAAGGCAGAGCTCTGCACATCAAACCCAGGCAGCAAGAAAACAAACGGAAAGAAGGAGAGGTTAGAGCAGGAGCCAAGCAGCAGAGAGTTAACACCAGCACCAACGCAGCAACAACTTAACACCAGCACCAACGCAGCAACAACACGACACACAACAACAACACAACAAACACACACAACAACAACACAACAAACACACCAACAACAACACAACAAACACAACACAAAAAACACAACAACACAATGTAACAAACACAACAACAAAACAACAAACACACACAACAACAACACAACAAACACACACAACACAACAAACACCACAAACACAAAAAACACAACAACAAACACAACAACAGCACAACAAACACTATAATAAACATAAACACAACAGCAAATACAACACACACAACAACAACACTACAAACACAATAACACAACAACAAACACAACATGCACACCACAACACAACAAACACAACAACAAATACAACACACACAACAACACAACAAACACACAACAACAACACAACACACACAACAACACAACAAACACTACAAACACAACAACAACACTACAAACACCATAACAACACCACAAAAACACCACCACAAAAATGCAACACACACAACAAACATGACAACAACACAACAAACACGACAACAAACACAAAAAACACAACAACACAACAAGCACAACAGCAAACACAGAAACACAACAACAACAACAATGAAAACATGACAAAAAACACCAAAAACACAACAAAGCCAAAGTAAATGCTGTAAAGTACAGGTTGTTCCTTTGTATGAGGCCTCTTTGGTTCTTTAGTCCTTGTGGTTCTTCAGTTCTAACCTTTGGAACTCGGTCAATAGAAGATAATTAACACTAATGAGGTGGAAGGAACAGGTTATTTTCCAATGATAACATTTATTTACTCTGGACTCTTATTTAGTGTGTGTGTGCATTTTTATGTTTAATAAGCTGAAAAACAAGTAAATCTACTTAAACAACATTTTAAAGAAATCTTTATTGTTGTTGCATCTCCTCGCTTTACTTCATTTTGAAATGACAAAGTTTTTAAAATCTACATGTATATAAATATATCCATAGCAGATTTCCTTGTTTTTCCTCTTTATATTTCATTTTCCACTCATTTGTTGCTTATCTACCTGCCTTTTTCTCTGCATTTTCTTGTGTTTTTCTGCTGCTGAATGTTAATAGTTGGCTTAATGTTGTAAATCTGTCATGAACTAAGTGTTGAATACATGGGGTTTTCCAGTTTTAGTGCCTCTGTTTGTGTTTGGGTTGTTTTTCTGTTGCTGTGTTTGAGTTAAACTGGTTTGCTGTTGTGTCGGCGTCGGTTTATGGGTTCGTACCTCATGTCTCCGAGGCCTTTCTTAATGACTGAGCCCATGGAGTTGAGGGCAGCACTGGTCTTCTGTCCAGCCTGGGACAGCGTCTCCTGAGTCTTCTTATATCTGAGGAAGAGGAGGAGGAGGAAGAATTAAAACATTCCTGTGAACCTGTAAAATCGACTGCATTTTCCACTAAACTCCAAAACTGTGCTTTAATCACATTATTCAGCATCTGCAGGAAAGAAGCAAAAGCAGAAGGTGACGATGGAAAATGAATCACACGGACAAAAAACTCCTACAAAACGGAAAAATCATGAGGATGAAAGCAGAAAAATGACTGAATGCAAAGAATGTGTTGAGGAAATAACAGCTCAACTATTCCCAACTCCACTCAGACCAAAAACGGATGAGTTTTAACCAGTTTAAAGCAGAAAAACACCTCAAATACTGGACAGTTGTTTCATACAGACTGATACAAACGTCTGGTTTCATGACCTGGGCGAATAATCGGACATGGCTTTAAGTCTTAAACCACACACGTCCATCTAAATCCAACCTGAAATGAGGTTTTGTAGAGTTCTGTGAACAGATACGATCCGTCCATTATTTTCCACCTCAGACACATGTGATAAAACCCACCAGGTCTGAGTGGTTCACTGATAATTACATTTATATCAGCGGTCTCAGTTCAAACACCTCCAGATGTTTCAACGTTTTGTTTCAGTTTACTTCTGTTTATTCTGAGCTTGAACAAACGTTTCATCTGTAAAATAGTTCCTGGAATGTTCCGACCAAAAAGTCATCATGACATAACACCCAGTGTGTCATAAAAATGGACATTTAATGGACATATTTTTACTGAAAACACTTAATGGGACGGCCGTGGCTCAGGAGGCAGAGCGGGTTGTCTCATAACCAAAGGGTTGGCAGTTCGAATCCTGCTCTGTCCTAGTCATGTACTGTTGTGTCCTTGGGCAAGACACTTCACCCCCTTACCTCCAGATTAGGGCTGGGCGATAACATGATAACAATATATAAAATGATAACAATATATAACGCAATATAACTTTTCCTCCATACAGACATGAGACAATAGAACTCATTCATTCATGTTTTGACAGAAATAAGAACAGCCAATCATATTTAAGAAGCACAGCACTGAACCAATCACAGCAGAGCCACAGCAAGTTAGGTCGACGCCCACAGCACAGGTGTAAGAGCAGCGCAGCACACACACACACAAACAAACACACACACACTAATGTTTGGACTGAAGCAGGAGGTCATGAGTGTTCCATCAGGAGAACATGTGACCCAGAACTGGGACGACCGGGTTAATGAACAGTAGGTGGAACCGTTTGGGTTGAGAACCTTCAGTCCAATAGGAGGAGAACCAACAGATACATGTAGAATATGAAGAACACAAACACACACAGAGGTAAAGTTGACCAGACAGTCACAGATTCACACTTCGCTGCTCAATAGATCATCGATCAATAATCATTCAGACTCAGATGTCGTCTGTTTGTGTCTGTGGAAACAGAGGAAACTACAACTGTTTACATCCAAACAAATGGTCCTTAACCATCAGCTGACCACAGAACCTCCAATGAGGAGCCAGTTAGTGAGCCAAGGTTTAGGGACTGTCTGCTTCTACTCAGTGAAATGCCACCAGATTTTTCTGTGACACCCCCATGAAGCCCTTCAGTACACACTCCAGCACTGAGACTGGACAGATATGAAACACATTAGACTGAACACAATATGAACTGCATCTGCATTTAAATATGGGTCTGTACAGTGTCAACAAATGAGGGACAGGTGGATTATTTATCAAAGGGTTTGTTTACATGTTTGAATGGAAAATTTATATATATATATATATATATATATATATATATATATGTATGTATGTATGCACGTATATACACTTATCCATTTTATTACCTTTCCACATGAACCTTGAAGCAGAACGTACACAATATGTACCTGTTTTATTGATCTGAAATAGAGGTTGAACATGACAGTTGTGCTGAAGAACATTAAACAACTGACAGAAAATAAATTACATTTAAATCCAAAATAACCTTCTGATGTCTTTACAACTAACATATGAGTAACAGAAAATTTAAGTGGCACAAAAATAGTGATTTAATTTATATCATGATACACATCGATATCATCTGATATGAAAAAAATTATCCTGATATGATTTTTTTTCCATATCACCCAGCCCTACTCTAGTGTCAAAGGTTAAAGGGTTAATATGTGAACCTTTACCTTTAATCAGGGCTCAGGGGTTAAAGGGTTAAAGGTGGACTCAGTCGGGTAGAACACCAAATCAGTTGGAACAGGACAGGATTTAACCCTGACACCATGAGTCTATGAGCTGAACCAAACCACGTCTTATCAAATTAAGACCTGGACATGTTGACTCTGGTCCTGTTCCGGAGTTTCACCAGTGTTTGAGAAAGGCAGCGGCGGTTTGTGGACCAGTCTGGGTGTGGTGGGGTGGCTTCAGGTCTTACAGCTCCACCGTGGGCTGGTGTTCAAATCCAACCCAGATACCCTGAGCTCACATTGACATATAGAACACAGACCGGCTCAAAGGCTGGTACCCAGGCCCTGTACCACCACGCCAGACCACTACAGTGCATTTCAAACCATCAATGTGGACTCTGAACAGGTAAGCCCCACAGGTTTCATCTAAACCCAGGGTTTCCTTCGATAAAAACAGACATGACCAAAGGTAAAGGCTGAGATGAACTGCATGAACCGGTACTCTGGTCTTAATGACAGCCTTGGAAAAGGTCCGGTGTTTGGTTGACCTTAAGTCTGGGACGACTAAACTTAGAATATCACGGACCACCTTTTAGTCTGCATTTAGTCGACAGGCGCAGCAGATCCCTTCTGTATAGAATTAGAATCTGTGTCCGAGACCAATTTATAGACATGTCCTGGAGTAAAAATACAATTAACGCATAAACACATACACATAATAAGACAGAACCAGAGCCAAGTCCAACCTCCAGACGTGAACACACCCTCAGACTAAACACAACAGACTCACACCGAGGCCGACACCAGCTGAATGAAGAGTCCAGGACATAAACCTCTGAAAACAACAGAGTTCAGACCAATGAACACGACTTATCAAAGCTCAGTCAAGTTGGCATAATCTGGAGATGGACACAAACTAAACTAAACCCAAATTCAGACATAGTTTAAACAAACTATAAGTCAGCAAAACCAGTCAAAGGTGATACTAAAACTAAACTAAATCATGGTTAAAATTCAGTAAAACAAGTCTCAAAGATGGTAAAACTTAAGTATTTGATGGTTAAACCAGATTTAAAATCAAATTCAGAGGTTGTTTAAACATGTTAAAACTGGACAAACAAATATAAAAAACAGGAAAACTAAACTTAAAATGTGGTTAAAATAAACTAAGAGAAAACAAAGCCAAACATGCCCAGTGCTTACAGTGTTGTGATCACATTCAACATTCAGCCCAATATGATCTAAAGTGGATCAGAATAAGAAAATAATACTAATAATCTACAGAAATGACAACTACAAACTTTTCTGTTTTAGAGTGAAAAAAGTAAAATTACATGGAAGTGTTTATATCTACAAACTGTCCTTTGAAAAAAATGTGAATAGCATGAATGATGAAAAAAAAGAAATGAAAAGAATTTGTTTGATTTTAAGAATATTATGTCTCATTTTATCATTTAAACACTTAAGTAACAAACAGAATATTGGTAAAATAACACTTAAATATCATTAGATGTTTCATGTTTATAATTGGGTTATTTTTCATTTTCATTCATTTTCTGTGAAAGGATACTTTATAAATGTCAACATTTTCATGTAATTTTACTTTTTTTTTAGTAGTTAGTATAACAATATACAGGGGTTGGACAAAATAATGGAAACACCTTAAAAAAATCAACAAAATATAATTTAATATGGTGTAGGTCCGCCTTTTGCGGCAATTACAGCCTCAATTCTCCGAGGTATTGATTCATACAACTTGTGAATTGTTTCCAAAGGAATTTGAAGCCATTCTTCAGTTAGAATACCCTCCAACTCTTTTAGAGACGATGGCGGTGGAAATCGACGTCTTACTTGAATCTCTAAAACTGACCATAAATGCTCAATAATGTTGAGGTCTGGGGACTGTGCCGGCCATACGAGATGCTCAACTTCATTAGAATGTTCCTCATGCCATTCTTTAACAATTCTAGCTGTATGGATTGGGGCATTATCATCTTGAGGTGAAGGTGTTTCCATTATTTTGTCCAACCCTGTAGTTATTATGACAGTATTTTACTGGTCTGACCCACTTGAGATGGAATTGGTTTGAATATGGAACCTGAACTAAAATGATTAGTAATATCTTCAGTATTATTTTTGCATTAATGGGTGGGATTAGACCCTTTGGATGGCGGGATTAAACCCTTTGACAAGCAGGACGAGACGCCTTTGGTGGGCGGGATTGGACCCTGTGTGGGGCAGGATTAGACCCTTTGACAGGAAGGATTGGACCCTCTGGAGGGTGTGATTAGACCTTCTAGAGGGTAGGATTAGACCCTTTGATGGGTGGGACTGGACACCTTTGGTGGGCAGGATTGGATCCTTTGGAGGGTGGGATTAGACCCTTTGACGGGCAGGACTGGACTCTTTGGCAGGTGGGACTGGACGCCTTTGGCGGGTGGGATTGGGCCCTTTGGAGGGCGGGATTGGGCCCTTTGACAGGTGGGATGGGACCAGTTTTGGCCCCCAGGCCATATGTTTGACACCTGTGATGTAGATGAACTCCTGAAGGCCTTTGTGAGTCTGGGTCTAGGGCAGACCCCAGGTCAGATGTACATATGACCATTAAAAGCCCAAAAGGCTCATTCCAAACATGTAAAGTAAAGCAGTTTCCTTCACCATCAGATGAGCCAAAGTAAAACAGAGCCAAAGCATGGACAGTGCGAAAGCTTCCCCAAAAACAAAAGCAAACTGAAAGAAACCTTAGCTCTTCTACAAAAAACAAAACAAACCAAAAACAGAAAAGAGAGAGGGGTGAACTCACGCTTCGGATCGGGTAATGTCTTCCAAAGTGGCAGATGCAGACAGATATCTGAAGACACAACAGCAGGAGAATGATCAACACAAATGTCTTCACTGCACCGACGCATTTACACACAACGCACTGACATGACAAGACAAATATGAACAACATCCACATGGGAACGCAGGACGGACTCTGCAGGATATAGTACTAAACAGGTCATTTGACATTTACTCCAGAGGGACCATATCTGGACTGAAAAACATCTAAATATGGTTCTCACATCATAGTAATAATACACATGTAGAAAACTATTTCAGACCAGTCTAGAAGCAAAGGTTTAGTCAGAAAAAAGGAGAGACTACACATTTCATTAAGATTTCAGTTTTTGGCTGTTAGTTCTTTTTAATGTTCCTTAAATTTTGCTGATTTTGCACCAACGCAAAGTGCAATAAAAAGCTGAAAAATCAAAGCGATAACTGTTTCAACAGGATGAAAACATCAATTTGTCATTAAACACTGAGTCAGTTTACATGATCATATAAATCCAGTAATTGTTAATAATCACATCTGATGCATTTACATTCATTTATTGATAAACCCTGGTTTAGATGGTTCAGTCCTTTATCAGATTTATTTCAGAGTTCATACATATGTAGTGATGACACTGAAAATAAAAACCAAAACAAGAAGGGAAAACAAAGACAAAAGAGAAAAACTCAAGATAAAAATCAAAACAAAAATGAGCCAGAGAACATGAAATTTAGATGAAAAAGACAAAAATGAGACAAACAACAAAATGTGACAAAAAGTAGATGGAAATGAGTTAAAAAAAATACAAACACAAGACAAAAACAGAAAAAAACAAAGAAAAACAAGGACAAAACTACACAAAAACACAGTAATATCTGAGATTTACCTTCTTCACCACAAGAAAAAAAATTAGATAAATGAAATGAACTAAATGAAAATCATATCAAAAACACCAAAAAATTTAACGAAAACAAAACAAGATGAGAAAACAAAGACAAAACAAGAAAAGATGATGAAAAGAAGAAGGAAATCAAACAGGATAAAGATGCTGTTATGTGATTGAACAGATCAGATTAGACTGTTTACATGATCAATAATAATCAGATACTGATCAGAGGATCAGTGTAAATGAGGTCAGTGTTGTCAGCGTCCATCTGTAGAGCTACATCTGAAAATACATGAAAGGAAACAGAGAAAACACCGACCCAAACCCAAACAGATCGACGGATCAAACACCGAGCACAGAGTGGATTAGTGGCTGAAACACAAAGACCTGGAGGTCTGAGGAAGTGTGTTCAGGACGATGACGAAACAACAGAGCAGACCAGGAAGTGGAGGCTGGACCGGAAACAGAACATCCAGAGTCCTGGACCGGAACAAGAACATCCAGAGACCTAAATATGGACTGGAACCAAAGGCAAAGGTGGTTTTAAATGAGTGGACCCAGGCTCTGATCAGAACCTAAACTTCACCAAATCCATCATTAATCACAGCGTTTCCACTGAACATCAGTGTCATTTATAATAAAAGGTCCAACTCATCCAGGTTCATCTGTTTACTCTGATCACATCATATTCTTCTAATTCAGTCTTTTATTGTGAAGAACATTGTCTCCTTTATTCCTTCCTTCATGAGAACATGGCTCATTTTATTTATTGTTTCCATTTTTGTGCCGTTTGTTGATTATTTTGTTCCTTTTGCTGGACTGGACTTTTCAACAGTAGAATTCAACTGCTGACTGAAGGTGTGTCGCTGTTGAACTGGGTCATACTGAAGGTGGTGGTTGGTCCAGCTACAGAGGTTCTCCAGTGACAGAACCAGGAGGCAGCGCCGGTCCAGACAAGGACGGTCTGTAAACCCAGACACATCTGACCCCACAACACACCCATTCACACACAACAACACAAACAACACTGTACTAAGCAGACACACCCCCCCCCCCCCACTCAGCGCCGTTCCATCTGCCCACGTCCACATCACGTCCTGAATGAGACGGAACAGAACCACACACTCAGACCCGTTCATGTCCGTGGACGTCGCAGTCATGTGACTCCTCTTCCACCTCCCACCATCTGGTAACAGGTCAGACCCAGCACATGAGTGTCCACATGGAGATTTACCAGATTTTACACATATACAGTATATATATATATATATATATAATAATATATATATATATAGTATATACAGTATATATATATATATATATATATATATATATATATATATACAGTATATATATATATATATATATATATACATATATACACACACAATATATTATATATACACAGTATATATATATATATATATATATATATATATATATATATATATATATACACATATATATATATACACAATATATATATGCAATATATATATATATATATATATATATATATATAAAACACACACAAGACATAGATATGGCCTGCATGTGTGTGGGTCTGAACACACGAAAACACAGATGGTACATCCAGGTCAATATGCACATGTATGAACCAAAGACCAGCAAGACCAGAACTATCAGACACCAGAACCATCTACTGATCTGAACTGTTTAATACCTGCTGATCCACTAATCCTATCAATCCATGTCAATAATTGGTGTAAAATACAGTTATTGATCTTTACATGGTCATCAGATATGACCATATTTGGACGTTCAGAGGACAGACATCCTTTCCTTTCCAATACCTTAATTAAATATTTGGTTTCTTAACTCTTTAAGTGCCAGACAGTTAAGGGGCTAATAAGCCTTAAAAGTGCCACAGAATTTGGCCGTTTTTCAGTATTTCGCGTCGTTTTTATAATATCTGAAGAATCCTGCAGGAAACCGCTCGGTAACATCCGACCGATTGCTGATTAGATTCAAAACGCACCGGACGCAGCCGATTCATTATTGATCGTAATTTGCATAATTTATAATAATAATAATAATAATAATCATCATCATCATCATCTTCATTTATATAGCACTTTTCATACATTAAAAACTGTAGCACAAAGTGCTTTACATATCAATTTAAAAATCAGTACCGCCCCCCACCCACACCCACCCACTCACCCGCACACACACACACACACTAACCCACAAGCTCACACATACTTAAGAAGACTGACTGAGCACGGGTAGACCAGAACAAAAATGTACAAGTAAAAGTAAAACATCAGTTTAGGAGGCGCTGTCTCAGGGAGCCATCCGCACCAGGATGCAGCCGCCGACCCCGGCGACCAGGCACCAGCAACACAGCCCCGCATCCCAACTAGTGGGAGAGGGCCAACTGGGACCCCCACCCACCAGAAAGGAGCGGACCCCAGTGAGAGAAGGCGCCACAGCCCCCGGAGTCCACAGCCGCCCCCCGGCATGGAGGGCTCCCTCTGATGAAACACCGGAGAATAAGAAACATTAAAAAGATATAAAAATATTATTCGGTCGCGTGACCTCAAATTCCCGTCTGCTTGGTCTCAAAAGGGGGACACAGAAAGAACGTCATCGAAATGTGAGAAAGAAATGGGGGTGGATGGTTTGTTTGTACACAAATGTGGCGTGTTCTCCAAAGCCGATCTGATCGGCCCGTGGCACTGAAAGTGTTAAACCATCCCGTCTTCTGTAGTGTCTGAACATAAACACTGTAACAGGTTCTGTGTTCTACATTCTCTTGTTTCAGGACTAGACAGTGGAACATATGATATGTAAAATCCTTCTGTATCAGCTCATTCCATGGTCAGTTTCTAACCCCTACATCAGGGCTGTCCAACCCTGGTCCTCCACTATCCTGCATGTTTTAGATGTATGCCTCTTCCAACACTCCTGATTCAAATGATCAGCCTATGGTCAAGCTCTGCAGAAGACTGATAATGAAGGAAACATCTAAAACATGCAGGAGAGCAGGTCTTGAGGACCAGGATTGGACACCCCTGACCTACATTGTTCAGGACTATATGAATCAATGCTTTTCCTCATAAAACCTCAAAAACTCACCCACTCATGGTCAATGGTCATCCATATCAAAGTAAAATAAAACTATAACAGTCGTAAAAACTCAAACCAAACTGATCCTTTGAGTCCGTTTCACACCAGTGTCGCAGTGTTTGGGTCCACCTTAAGAACCCCGTTTGATTCCACCTTAAGAACCCTGCTAATCAGACAGTAACAGGTGAATGTCAGGTCTGAACAGACAAACGCAGACTGTTCCTGAACCCACACAGTCGATCCCACCTCGGTGCTACCGGGCTCAAACAGGCCTCTGACAGAACTGAACCAACACCAGGCTGGTTTTGGAACCTCTGATGAAGCGTCGACTGTCAGTGCTGCTTACAACAACCATGTTTGTCCAGAACCAAAGTTAAACATGGGCTCAAACCCCCTCAGACGTGTTAGAAGGTTTTAGACACGAATTCAGGTCAGAGCGTGAGAGAGTAAACACAAGGAAACCAGACGGAGAACCGCGAAATGCAAACGAAGAAATATGAGACTCACAGATCCACAGGTGATCTATTTAACCCCGTCCAGTTCTGTCCAGACCTGTTCCAGTTCTCTTAAACCCAGTCCAGTTCTGCCCTGACCGGTTCCAGTTCTCTTAAACCCAGTCCAGTTTTGTCCAGACCGGTTCCACTGGTTTGTGGAGGTTTAATGTGTGGGTGATGGGTTGTGTTGTTGTACTTGTGCAGAATTTTGATTATTAGCAGTAACAGTAATAATAGTAGTAGTAGTAGTAGTAGTAGTAGTAGTAGTAGTAGTGGTAGTAGTAGCAACAGTAATAATAGCAGGAGTAGTAGTAGTGGCAATGGTGGTAGTAATAGTAGTAGTAGTAGTAGTAGTAGTTGTAATGGTGGTAGTGGTAATAGCAGTAGTAGTAGTAGCGGTGGTGGTAGTAGTAGTAGTAATAGTAATAGTGGTGGTGGTACTGGTAGTAGTAGTCGCAGGAGTGGTGGTAGTGGTAGTAGTAGTAGTAGTGGAGGTGGTAATAGCAGTAATAGTAGTAGTAGTGGAGGTGGTAATAGCAGTAATAGTAATAGTAATAGTAGTAGTAGTAGTAGTAGTAGTAGTAATAGTAATAGTGGTGGTGGTAGTGGTAGTAATAGTAGTAGCAGTAGTAGCAGCGGTGGTAGTGGTAATAGTAGTAGTAGTAATAGTAGTACTAGTGGTAGTGGTAATAGCAGTAGTAGTAGTAGCAGTGGTGGTAGTAGTACTAGTAGTAGTAGTG
Organism: Sphaeramia orbicularis; assembly: GCF_902148855.1. NCBI lineage: Eukaryota > Metazoa > Chordata > Actinopteri > Kurtiformes > Apogonidae > Sphaeramia > Sphaeramia orbicularis. The sequence goes on from NC_043963.1 coordinate 1,842,947, forward strand.
GTAATAGCAGTAGTAGTAGCGGTGGTGGTGGTAGTAGTAGTAGCAGTAGTGGTAGTGGTAATAGTAGTGGTAATAGTAGTAGTAGTAGTAGTAGTAGTGGTAATAGTAGTCATAGTAGTAGTAGTGGTAATAGTAGTAGTAGTAGTATTAGTAGTAGTAATAGTAGTAGTAGTAGTAGTAGTAGTAATAGTAATAGTGGTGGTGGTAGTGGTAGTAGTAGTAGTAGCAGTAGTAGCAGCGGTGGTAGTGGTAATAGTAGTAGTAGTAATAGTAGTACTAGTGGTAGTGGTAATAGCAGTAGTAGTAGTAGCAGTGGTGGTAGTAGTACTAGTAGTAGTAGTGGTAGTAGTGGTAATAGCAGTAGTAGTAGCAGTGGTGGTGGTAGTAGTAGTAGCAGTAATGGTAGTGGTAATAGTAGTAGTAATAGTAGTGGTAATAGTAGTAGTAGTAGTGGTAATAGTAGTAGTAGTAGTAGTAGTGGTAATAGTAGTAGTAGTAGTAGTAGTAGTGGTAATAGTAGTAGTAGTAGTGGTAATAGTAGTAGTAGTAGTAGTAGTAGTAGTAGTGGTAATAGTAGTAGTAATAGTAGTAGCAGTAGTAGTGGTAATAGTAGTAGTAGTAGTAGTAGTGGTAACAGTAGTAGTAGTAGTGGTGGTAATAGTAGTAGTAGTAGTATTAGTAGTGGTAATAGTAGTAGTAGAAGTACTAGTAGTAGTGGTAATAGTAGTAATAATAGTAGTAGTAGTAGTGGTAATAGTAGTAGTAGTAGTAGTAGTAGTAGTAATGGTAATAGTAGTAGTAGTGGTAATAGTAGTAGTAGTGGTAATAGTAGTAGTAGTAGTGGTAATAGTAGTAGTAGTGGTGGTGGTGGTAGTAGTAGTAGTAATAGCAGCGGTGGTAGTGGTAATAGTAGTAGTAGTAGTAGTAGTGGTAATAGTAATAGCAGCGGTGGTAGTGGTAATAGTAGTTCTAGTAGTAGTAATAGTAATAGTGATGGTAGCAGTAGTAGTGGTAGTAGTAGTACTAGTACTAGTATTAGTGTGAGGTGTGTTTGGTAACTAGCTGATAGGACCATGTGGACTACTCCATCCACTGTGTCTATTTTTTGCACAAAAACTGCAAAATAAATCATCAATTTGGGACAAATGCAGCTGTGTTTATGTGTTAGTCCATGATCTGCTGCAGATTCTACTACTGCAGAGCAAATAATGGAAGAACTTAGATTATTGTCACCGTATTCCATCACTGTTCCTTACATTTCTAAATGGCCAACATTCTTATATTATTGACCAGTATTAAATTATTATTGGTTTCCACAAACATGTTCCATAAACTCTGCAGGTTAAAAAAACTAAAACCAACACGTTAGAGAAGAAAAGAAGAAAAGAATGAGGAACACAGACTGGAATAAACACACTGACGATGACGGTCCAGAACTGGAAACCCAGTGTATGAAGGATATGATCTGGACTCTAAGGTGGTCACATGGTCCAGATCTGGTTGGTCCCTGTATTTGAACATGAACACATGTTGGTGGACACTTACGCGTTGGAGGTCTGGACGTCCTGCCAGCTCTTACTGAGGTTCTGCTTGAGTTCGTTGAGGGGGCTGAGGCCCAGTTTCCTCTTCAGCTCCGTGGCGTGTCTCTCTTTGGCCGACAACACCTGACGCAGGGTGTTGATCTCCTCCTCCACCTGAAACCAGCAGCAGGAGGTCAGCCTGGCCCAGGTGTGGGGGTCTGAGGGTCTGGAGTCTGAGGGTCCAGGGACTAAAGGTCTGAAGTCTAAGGGTCCGGGTGTGGGGGTGTGAGTCTGAGGGCCACAGGCTTAAGGGTCAGAGGGTCCAGGTCTTACCTTGGTCAGCTCGGTGCGCAGCTCCTCGGCCTCCTCCTCCGTCAGTCCTGGTGGGAGGGGGTTGGCCGGGTTCCCCACCGCTCCCTCCACCGGGACGTCGGACAGACTGTCTGAGCGGTCGACGCCGAGGCCTTTGTTAGGAGAGTTCAGGTTGATATCTGAGAGGACGAGGAAAGAGAGACCACCCGTTAGAGACCGGCCATGAAAGACCACCCGTTAGAGACAACCCGTTTGAAATCACCAATCAGAGACCGCCGGCCAGAGACACAGGACAGTATAAAGGTTTAACTGCAAACTGAGGAAACCCACACATTGGAACATGAGTTCTACTAAAATGTTATAATTTTGAACATAAATGAATTAAAGGTAAATTGCAAATCCATTTTATTCACTTGTGTGCCTTGATCAGTTTTCTAAATGTTTTGAAAGTAGATCAGTTAAAGTTTCCAATCTACGTGAAGTGTCAAAGGAAGTGTTGTCTGTTGACTTTCATATTTTGTGGATTCATGTGTAAAAGGTATTAAATAAAAGTGTGTGTTGTGACGTGGAAAGGCCGGCGTATTTCAGATCCAGTGTCTGTTCCACCAACACCCATCGTGGTCCAGAAGAGGCTGAACGGAGATAATGGATGGAAGAGAGAGTGGTAATTAGAGCAAAGAGTTTAAAAGCACGAGGAGAGAAACCTGAGATCCACCGTCCAGAGAACGGGTCCAAGACCAGCCACAAAAGCCACAGCAACACAACAAAAACTGAAGGATTCTGGGAGATGTCCAAGGAGCACACATCCAGTTGAATCAGATCTGATGTTTACCGACTTCTATAAAGACTTTCATAAAAGCGACTGGAAAAACGACTAATGCAACTAAAACAAAAAAACAGACAAAAACAAAACTAATACAGATTAAAAAAACGGTCAATTAACATACATAGATCTCATATTTTCTGAACTAAATATGATCGGTGTGGTTTAGAGAAGCTGTTTTTTCCATTCAACTTCATTTTTTCCTGCTGTTCATGTTTCACATATATCAGATTGGATAATCTGGATTATCAGATTATCTCCACTAAGGCTGTGTGTCAGCAAGAATCTGCCGATACAATACAAATCACAATACTAGGATCACAATACAAAATATCACGATATGTCATGATACTGTTAAAAAGGCACATTTTTGTTTGTTTCTTTTTTTTTTTAAATGATTATTTCCTTGAAGAATTTAATTACACCAGAAATCTGCACAAATACTAAACACATTATTTGATCACAACAGGATCTAATTAGAGCTGCAACTGATTAATTGACTAAAAGTGATCCAAAAAAATCATTCAACCACAATTCTCCTGAATCAAAGCTTTGTTTCTTTCATTTCTCTGCTGTTAAACATTGGTTCCACTGTTGTGTTTCACACGGACACTTATTGTGATGCACAAAGAAGCTTCAATTCAGGAAAACTGCAATAGAATATCTCCCTTCAATCAATTCGAGTCGATTAATCGAATCAGGAATTTCTGCATTGGCTTCAAGCACCTTGTCGATTAATCAGTTACAGCTCTAGATCTAATGTTATATCTGGAAATGTTCCTGTGTTCAAACTTTAATTCTGTTTTACACACATTACAGTTTCAGATCCTGTTCAAATGTTCATATTCTATTAGTTCAGAACTAACATCAGAACATTATTTTAGTTCAATCCCAACAAAGGAACGAACATTTAATCAAAGTGTGTTAAATAATAGATAAAATATAAACAAAAGACAAAAATGAACCTCCGTCATATTTACATTTGAATAAATACCTAAAAAAATCGATACAGTACTTTTTAATATCAGTACAGTATTGTGAAATGAAATATCGCAATATATTGCAGAATCGATATGTTCTTACACCCCTAATCTCCACAAGGGTCACACTTCAAAACTTCGCTCCTCCAGATGTGAATCTTGAGGATTCTTCAGGTTCTTTTATTTTAAAGAGGAGGAAAATAAAGGGCGTGCATGTGTGAGAGTTGTGAATCGTGGTTGGTTTGGTGTTGGAGAGCCACTTCATGTTGGAAAATTATCTGCAGGTCCAGCTGTTTCACCACAACAACAACATCTGCCTTGGAGTGTCCACCCGATCTGACCCCACCCTCAGGTTATTGATTGACAGGACAATGACTCAGCGCCTTCCACGGCGGTGAGTTTCAGGCTGAGGTCAGACGTTGTTTATCCGTTTACCAGTGGATGACATCACCAGGTTCATCTAACCCACAGGTGTCAAACATGTGGCCCGGGGGCCAAATCTGGCCCACCAAAGGGTCCAGTCCAGCCCGTGGGATGAATTTGTGAAATGCAAAAATTACACTGAAGATATTAACAATCAATGGTGTCAAAATCATTTTAACTCAGGTTCCACATACAGATGCATACGGACCAATTAGTTCTCAAGTGGATCAGAGCAGTAAAATATTATCATAACATCATATAAATAATGACAACAGCAAATTTTCTTATTGTTTTGGTGTAAAAAAGTACATTTACATGAAAATGTTTACATTAACAAACTATACTTTTACAAAAAATTTGAATAACCTGAACAAATATCAACAACCTGAAATGTCTTAAGAAAAGTAAATGCAATTTTACCAACATTCTGTTATTAAATGTTGTGTGTATTTGTAGACCCACCGTGATCTGTACGTTATAATGTACACGTGTAAACGATAAACTGAGGCAGAATATTTTTTAAATTGCACTTTTTTTTCTCAAGACATTTCAAGTTGTTCCTATTATTCGGATTTTTAAGGAAACTTTGTAGACATACACATTATCATAATTTAATTTAACTTTTTTCATTGTTATTATTTTACTGGTCTGGCCCACTGCAGAGCATACTGGGCTGAATGTAGAACTGAACTGAAATGAGTTTGACAGCCCTGATCTAACCTGTTTATTACCAACGCTCTGACTAGTCTGTACGCCCGACCAACTATGGCCACACCCACTGCATAGCACGTCATTCCACACCTGCCGCCATGGCTGCAGATCTGATCTGGAATGAAACCCAACCCTCTGCAGTCCACATTCTCCTTTAGTTCATATTTCCACTTCAGTCTGGTTTTCACAGTCAGATTAAAGCAGATTTTAGCTTTATTTACTGAAATAAAAGGTTCAGTTTGGTTCATTAGTCTGGGTTCGACTAAGACTGCAGTTTAAAGAAGGGTTTAAAGTGAAATTACAGAAACAAACAGTCATATTTTGGATTTATTTTATGTTTATTTCATGTGGGTTTAAGATTACATTTATATAAACCTGAATTGAAGCCTGTTTTTCATATTTATACCTGAATTAAAGCCTGTTTCTCTTATAAAACTTGAATTAAAGCCTGTCTCTTGTATTTAAACCTGAATTACAGCCTGTTTTTCATCTGTAAATCTGACTTAAAGCCTGTTTTTCATATTTAACCTGACTTAAAGCCTGTTTTTTGTCTGTAAACCTGAATTAAAGCCTGTTTTTTCATCTGTAAACCTGACTTACAGCCTGTTTGTCGTATTTAAACCTGTCTTAAAGCCTGGTTTTCCTATTTAACCTGAATTAAAGCCTAGTTGTCGTCTGTAAACCTTACTTAAAGCCTGCTTTTCATATTTAAATCTGACTTGAAGCCTGTTTTTCGTATTTAACCCTGAATTACAGCCCGTTTTTCGTATTTAACCCTAACTCAAAGCCTGTTTTTCGTAGTTAAACCTGAATTCCGGGGGAAGTTCGGAAACCTGATCCGCCTCCTGTCATTCCTAGGCCGGCCTATCCGCTCCTCTTCTCGGCTCTTTTATCACCGTTTTTCGGCTCTAAACTCCTCAGTAAAGTCTTCTTGAACCGGTTCCAGACTCGCTCTCCCGGGGACACGGTTCTTAACCCGGGTGAGTGTCGCCCGGAGGCCGCTGCTATGCTAACTGTGCTAGGCTAACGCTACCTTGGCTGGCGGGGTCCATGGCGTCGCAGTCGGAGCTCGGTCCCTGGTCCGGGTCTTCGGCTGGATCCGCGGTGAGGTGCGCAGAGCCGGTTCGAGCGGTGCGGGAAATCCTGCTGCTTCACGGCCTGAGCCCAGAGAAAGTGACGGAAAGTCGAGGTGAGGATCCGAACAGTGTGCGCTCCGGTCCAAACACAAACAGCCAACAGCCAGTTCAGCCCCGCTGCTTCTGCGCATGCGCACAGAAGAGGCCGGACAGCGGCTCCGAGGGGCGCCGGCGCCTCCTGGTGGAGGGAGGGAGTACAGAGCCGAAGAGCACCACCAAACAACTGTTCCTGAAAGATCTAAAGTGGGACAGACCAGTAAAATAATGTAAACAACAGGATAAGAACTTAGAAATTATATCAACGCCAAAGTTTTCTCTATGTTTTTGAGTGAAAAAGTAAAATTCCGTAATTAAAATGTTTACATCTATGAACCGTACTTGAACGTAACACGAACAAATATGAACAACCTGAAAATTCTTAAGAAAAATAAGTGTAATTTTTAACAATATTACACCTTAGTTTATCATTTATACATCTGCATCACAACTTACAGATCACAGTGGATCTACAGATACACAAATTTACAAAACATTTGATAAATGGCAGAATATTGTTAAAATACTACATACTTCTCTTAAGACATTTCAGGTTGTTCATATTTTGTGAAAAGCCAGTCTGTAAATGTAAACATTTTTGTGTACTTTTACTTTTTTGACCCTAAAACAAAAAGAAGAAAAAATTGCTTTTTTCCATTATTTATAGGTTATAATGATAATATTTTAGTGGTCTGACCCACTTTAGATTGAACACCCTTGATTGTTCATATCTTCAGTGTAATTTTTACATTTCACAAATTCATCCCACGGGCCGGACTGGACCCTTTGGTGGGCCAGATTTGGCCCCCGGGCCACATGTTTGACACCTGTGATCCATGATCTAATATCTAGAACCTATTACGGTATCTATTATTTATTATCTTTTTTCTATCATCTGTAATTTATTATTTATTATGTGGATATTTGTCATTTACCTGTGACCCTAGTGAGGATAAAGCGGGTTCAGAAAATGAATGAATGAATAAATATTTGTCATTTACAGACCAATGAAAATGCTGGACTTTATTGTCAGGACAGGAGGTTTAACTCTTAAAGGCCTAAAACAAAGGTGTCAAATTCATTTTAGTTCAGTTCCACATTCAGCTGAATTTGATCTGCAGTAGGCCGAACCAGTCAAATAATAACAGAATAATAAAAAATAATGTCAACTCCAAACTTTTCTCTATGTTTTAGAGCAAAAAAAGTAAATTTACATTATGAAAATGTTTACATCTACAAACAGTCCTTTCAAACATTGTGAATAACATGAACAAACTGAAAAAATAAGTGTAATTTTAACAATATCATGCTTCAGTTTATCATTTACACATGTACATTATATATAACTTACAGATCACAGTAGGTCTACAAATACACAAAACATTTAGTAACAGGTGGAATATTGTTGAAATTGCACTTACTTCTCTAAAGACATTTCAGGTTATTCACATTTTTTGCGAAATTATACTTTGTTTTAGTGTAAATACATGAAAATATTTACATTTACATCGATAAAAATTTGAAGTTATGAGTATTTATAGGTTATTGGGTAGTATTTTACTGATCTGACCCATTTGAGATTGAATTGATTTGAATGAGGAACCTGAGCTAAAGTGACTGTTAATATCTTTGTGGGATTTTAGCATTTCACAAATTTGTCCCAAGGGCCAGACTGGACCCTTTAGCGGGCCGGATTTGGCCCCCGGGCCACATGTTTGACACCTGTGGCCTAAACAGACTCCAGGGACCAAAAGCTTCTTCTGATCTGAAATATTTACTAACACTGTAAAAACACATTTCATTTTTATTTTTGATTTTATTGGTTTATTTAACAGGGACATTATACATTCATTCTTACACTAATCAGTTAACTGAAATCATTCAGGTCAAATGCAGTTTGTCAGCTTTTCAGTACCAGGTGGGTCTTTTATGTTCAGTTAATAATAGATTTGACTGAAAACCTCCCTTTTTCTGACATAATAACCTTTAAATTTACTCTGAGCTTTAATGATCATCCACATAATTAATTAAATTGCTATCTGTAAATTAAATCTAGGGGGAAAAAACCTGTATTTCACTGAAAAAATGCAAAATACAGAGGATAATATTATAATACATGGTGATAAATCACTTAAATCACATAAGGTTAAATGTAGAGGAAAATTAATTTGCATATCCGCACAAAATAGTTCTAGGTCTGTCAGGGTTAATAAAGCATTAATCAATTATTAGTTTTCAGTCAGCTATCAGTTAATGATAGATTTGACTGAAAAATGTATCTATTTTTCTTCAACTTTAACTGTTTTGATAAAATAACCTTTGAGCTAACATCTACATGGTCAGTAAAAACAAGATATCTACTCAAAAATGCACAATGCAGAGGATATTATTATAATAAAAGGTGATAAATCACTTATAAATGGTGAAATGTGGAGAGAAATTTAAAATCAAGTCACTGAGGGCTAAATTATCCGAAAATCATCTTAAAATGCATGATGTTTCCATTTATTAAATGAATGAATGGTGTTAACGCTAAAGTAAAAGCATAGCACATGCCCTCTGATGAAAAACACACTGTAGGTGAACAAAAACTGTTTAATTCCAGTTTATAAAACACCAAACAGAGTGGACAAACTCACAAACACAACCCACTGCTCCTGCGGTGACACACGACTGTGAAAACACTCAGTCTCATCAGGCAGAAGGAGCTCCAGCTCAGGTTTCAGGTGGAGTTTTGACAAGAACACATGTAGATAAAACAATAAATGATACAAAGACTGACCTTTAGCTTTAACCCTTAAAGACCCAGACGTCCGCCTTTAAGCTAAACCATCTACTGATCTAAACTGTTTAATTCCTGTTGATCCACTAATCCTATTAATCCATGTCAATAATTGGTGTAAAATACAGTTCTTCATCTTTTCATGGTCATCAGATATGACCATATTTGGACGTTCAGAGGCTCTGTAGTTACCGTGGAAACACCGTCATCTTCTCCAACATTGATTCACCAGTCAAACCCACAGAGTTGGATCAGTGACAGTGGATGGACACACTGGGTTTATGTTCAGTTAATGATGGATTGGACTGAAAACGACACTTTTTCAACAGTTTTCACAGTTTCTGATAGAATAACAGTTGAATTTGGGGGCTTTGGGGTCCCTCAGGGTTCTATTCTGGATCCTGTTTTCTTTGTATATGCTACCCCTGGGTTCCATTTTTACAGTGCACATCATCCAATGTCATTGTTTTGTGGATGATGTGCTCATATCTAATAAAGTAAATAATAAAGCCTCTGTTTCGGTCCTACTGGAGTATCTGCAGGACGTCATCCTCCAGGAAAACCCATGGAGTTGGATCAATGACAGTGGATGGAGATGCTTATTTTATGTTCACTTCATGACAGATTTTGCAGTAAAATGCAACTCTTTCTTCAATTTTCTCTGTTTCTGATATAATAACCTTCAACTTTAAGATGAGCTTTAATGAACATCTATTTAATCAGTAAATTAAATCTGGAAAAATACCAGATTTTTACTGAAAAAATGCAAAATACAGAACAGAATATTAGAGTAAATGATGAGAAATCACTGAAGAAAGGTTAAAAATAGAGAAACATTCATTTGGGAACTGACACAAAAGCAGCTCTGGGTCTTTACGGTTTAATCTGACTGAACACTTCAGAGACGTTCAGTCACAGGTTCAACTCTGACCTGGTCCACTTCCATACCTGGTCCTGAATCCGATCCAGATCTGACCTTTTATCCACCGTGGTCTGATCTGGATCCACACGTCCTTCGTCTGTATTTGAGAAACTTTTATTTCCATTTGTTTAATAATGGTTGTATGGTTTTGTATCGTTTCTACACCTGAAAACAATATTTAATGATTAAAAACAATAAAACCTTCAATCCCAGTGTCTTCTATGAACTATAAAAACTGACCACAGTGAGTCTGTGAAGATGTAAAACACTCAAATGTGACGTGTGAATTCATCTCCCTAGTTGGAAAATGTTGACTTCAGCGAAGGGATGTGAACTATAACGGAGGGACATGAATAATAAAACATGGAACGTGACAAAACGGACATAAAGAAGAAAAAAACAGCGAAAGTTTCTGCAAAACCAGTGGATAAAGTTCATGAGTTTCATGACGTGGTTTAATTCAACAACAGTTTGACAAAGAATCAGTAACAATGTGAACAATATGGAAATTCATGTCATCTTTTGGTAAATGAGGAGGAATAAAAGTTTTTGTTTTGTTTTTTTTATGTCTGGACCTGACAAGTTTCTTTGACTGAATTTTAACCACCACCACCCCCTGGGACCGCTGACCCCCCCCCCCCCCCCCCCCCATTAGGGCTCTGGTGAATGTAAGTGGATCTGAACGTTGGTAACTGCCGTTCACCGCCAGTTTATGTCAAAAAAAGAAAACAACAACTGAATCAAATCAGATCTGATGCTCAGTTTGAAAGAAAATGACAGAAAACTGGGAAAAACTAAAAAGTAAAACCCCTCTGATTGACAGGTGCAGGTCCCGCCTCCTTCAGTGTCAGTGATTCATGTTGAACTGAATAAAAGTCAAAGGAAGAAAAACTCAAACGAAAGCAAAAGTCAAACAAAAGGAAAAGAAAACCACCGATGCACGCGGAAAACAGACTCAAACTAAACAGAACCTAAACCTGGACCAGCTGGACCAGCTGGACCACTGTGGACCGGAGCAGGTCTGAGCTGGACTGGGTACTGGTCTGAACCGGATCCGGATCCCAGGCAGAACTTCCACGGGTTCTACTTCTACTTGTGGAGCGAGTGGAGCCAGGAGAAGGAGAAGGCGGGCCGACAAGGAGCCTGGGAGGGGCCGGAGCAGGGGGAGGGGCCGGTCTGGGCAGGGATCCTCCCCTCGGTCTCCATCTGGACCAGAGATCCACATCAGAGACTCAGATGGTTATAAAGAAGCCACACCCACTGATTAAACCACACCCACCCACTGGGTAGACAACACTCACCTGCCCATTAGACCACACCTACCCACTCAATAAACCACACCCACACACCGGATAGACCACATCCACCTGTCCAGTAGACCACACGCACCCACTGATTAAACCACACCCACCCACTGGATAGACCACACCCACCCACTGGGTAGACAACACTCACCTGCCCATTAGACCACACCTACCCACTCAATAAACCACACCCACACACCGGATAGACCACATCCACCTGTCCAGTAGACCACACGCACCCACTGATTAAACCACACCCACCCACTGGATAGACCACACCCACCTGCCCAATACACCACACCCACCTACTAAGTAAACCACACCCACCCACTGGATAGACCACACCCACCTGCCCAATACACCACACCCACCTACTAAGTAAAACACACCCACCCACTGGATAGACCACACCCACCTGCCCAATACACCACACCCACCTACTAAGTAAACCACACCCACCCACTGGATAGACCACACCCAAACAGCTGTAGTGAGAACATTCAAATACGGTAAAACCCCTTCACTGACCCTGTTTACACTGATGATCTGATCAGTATCTGATTATTGATCATGTAAACAGTCTAATCTGATGTGTTTGATCAGTGACAGTAAACGCACCAGGGCTGATTATGATCTGATAAATGACCGTTCTCAGTTTATATGTTCAGTGTAAACAGAGGGTTCAGTAATTACTCAGCTCTGCCACCAGGTGTCAGCGGATATTCACCTGCTAATGTCAACTTTAGAAAATCCACCTATTGAACACTGAGACACTTTTCTAATCTGAATTTACCTCCAGCATCGTTTTAGGAGTTTTTACATTTGATAAATATCTGTTGTACAGAGGTTTGTTTTAGTCTGAGTAGTAGAATTAGAACTGAGACAGGGTTCAGGGTTAGGTTCAGGGTTAGGTTCAGGGTTAGGGTTAGTTCAAGGTTTAGGCAGTTGTGGATGCAGGTGCAGTGTACCTAGGGTCAGGGTTAGGGAAAGGGATAGGGTTCAGGCGGTTGTGGATGCAGGTGGGGTCAGGGTTCAGGTGGTTGTGGATGCAGGTGGGGTCAGGGTTCAGGTGGTTGTGGATGCAGGTGGGGTCAGGGGTCAGGGGTCAGGGGTCAGGGTTCAGGCGGTTGTGGATGCAGGTGGGGTCAGGGTTCAGGGGTCAGGGTTCAGGCGGTTGTGGATGCAGGTGGGGTCAGGGTTCAGGGGTCAGGGTTCAGGGGTCAGGGTTCAGGCGGTTGTGGATGCAGGTGGGGTCAGGGGTCAGGGTTCAGGCAGTTGTGGATGCAGGTGGGGTCAGGGTTCAGGGGTCAGGGTTCAGGGGTCAGGGTTCAGGCGGTTGTGGATGCAGGTGGGGTCAGGGGTCAGGGTTCAGGGGTCAGGGTTCAGGGGTCAGGGTTCAGGCAGTTGTGGATGCAGGTGGGGTCAGGGTTCAGGTGGTTGTGGATGCAGGTGGGGTCAGGGTTCAGGGGTCAGGGTTCAGGGGTCAGGGTTCAGGCGGTTGTGGATGCAGGTGGGGTCAGGGTTCAGGCAGTTGTGGATGCAGGTGGGGTCAGGGTTCAGGGGTCAGGGTTCAGGGGTCAGGGTTCAGGCAGTTGTGGATGCAGGTGGGGTCATTGGTCAGGGTTCAGGCGGTTGTGGATGCAGGTGGGGTCAGGGGTCAGGGTTCAGGAGTCAGGGTTCAGGCGGTTGTGGATGCAGGTGGGGTCAGGGTTCAAGGGTCAGGGGTCAGGGTTCAGGCGGTTGTGGATGCAGGTGGGGTCAGGGTTCAGGGTTCAGGGGTCAGGGTTCAGGGGTCAGGGGTCAGGGTTCAGGGGTCAGGCGGTTGTGGATGCAGGTGGGGTCAGGGTTCAGGGGTCAGGGTTCAGGCGGTTGTGGATGCAGGTGCGGTGTACCTGTGCTCAGTGAGGATGACGTGTCTCCAGATGATGTTATGTGAGGATGAAACAGCCGATGTAACCCCAGACCCTCTGCAGGATGAGCAGGAAGGCCAACAGGTAGAAGAGCAGAGTGACGGCCTGAAGAACCACGGAGACGGACGTGAAGAGACCATGGAGACACGGGACAGAATGGGAAGAGACGACTGGATGAACGGACGAATGAGAACAAACAGACGGAACGCGGAGATGGAAGGAACCGAGTAGAACCATGGAAACAAGATGGACGGCGCTTGGACAACAACAGGCAAAGACAGATGAAGGAAACGCAGGAAAACCTAGAACATCGTCATGGAGATCTGTCCGGCATCAAACCCCACAGTCCTGTTTCCCATCATGGTCTTGACATTTAAGGATTAAAAACTTGTTTAAAGTCACATCTACAGACTGAACAGCTTCACATGGTTTTCAACCGTCTCAAACAAATCCAGTCAAATGGAACCATGGCTTTGGTGTGGAGGCCGGGATAGATCTGGTGATTGATCACAACATGGTTGGAGCAGTTTTTCTGCTGTTTTAGACGGATTTAAAGACAGATGTGGGTGATTTTCAAGTGTTTGGGACTGATTTCTGGGTGAGTGGGACCAATTATCAGCTTTTGGTATAGATTTGTAGAAGTTTGGGATTGATTTTTCAGGTGTTTGAGGTTGATATCTAGGTTGTTGGGGTCGATTTTCTGTCATGTGTCATTGATTTTAGATGTTGGGATCATTTTCAAGTGTTTTGTAGTTGATTCGTAGGTGACTGTTGGAATTAGGACGATCACCAATTTGGAACTGATTTTCAGGTGTTGGAGGTGAGGTTGATTCTTGGGGGAATGTGTAAATTTTCTGCTATTTGGGATTGATTTTCAGGTGTGGGATAGATTGTCTGTTTTTTGTGGCACATTATCACGTCTTTAAATATTGACCATTTTTGCGTTGTTTTGCACAAGTATACTGTGGTTTGTTTTATTCTGTCGCCTGAGGGGGATTTCAAACAAGACAAACAGTGGAAGTGCTGAAGCAGTGTCGGGTTGGAACAGTGATACTGCGAAGCATCAAACACCAAACAGACGATGAGAACGGAGGCGGTGCTGTGGAGGCGTGGCCACATCTGCAGCAGCTGGATGAAGTGAAACATACGGTCGATGATGAGGAAGTCGAAAGTGAAACCAGACGACACTAACCTGAAGGGACACAAAGGAGTTCACCTGTCCTTCAACACCCTCCTCTACTTCACGCTCCTCCTTGTTTTCTGTCAACTTTGAACTGGACACCTGGGACGCTACCTCCTTGGACGTCTCCTTGGACGCCTCCTCCTTTGACACGTCCTCAGTCTCCACCTCCTCAGTCTCCACCTCCTTGGATGTGTTCTTGGATGCCACCTCCTCAGACGCTACCTTCTCTGACACCTCCTCAGATGCCACCTCTTCAGACACCATCTTGGAAGCTACCTCCTTTGGCACCTCCTCAGAGGCCACCTCTTTGGACGCCACCTCCTTGGATGCCGCTGCCTCAGACACCACCTTGGATGCTACCTCCTTAGACGTCACCACCTCGGAGGCCACCTCCTTGGACGCCACCTCCTCGGACACCACTTCCTCAGACACCACCTCCTTGGACACCACTTCCTCAGACACCACCTCCTCGGACACCTCCTCAGACACCACCTCCTCGGACACCACTTCCTCAGACACCACCTCCTCGGACACCACTTCCTCAGACACCACCTCCTCGGACACCTCCTCAGACACCACCTCCTCGGACACCACTTCCTCAGACACCACCTCCTCGGACACCTCTTCCTCAGACACCACCTCCTCGGACACCTCCTCAGACACCACCTCCTCGGACATCTCCTCAGACACCACCTCCTCGGACACCACTTCCTCAGACACCACCACCTCAGACGCCGCTACCTCAGACAACTCCTTGGATGCCACCTCCTTGGATACCTCCTTCAGTGCCACCTCCTCAGACGTTACCTTGGACACCGCCTGGTCATTCATATCGTTTCCATCACATCCTTCATCCAGATAATCTAACCCAGACTTCACATCAAACCCAGAGGCATCAATCCCCAGCTCTTCACCTTTTCCTTCTGTGCTCGTTTCTTCTTCTCCACAGCCTGAGTTCTCCTCCTTCGACTCCTCTGCCTCGTCTGACCTGTCCTCCTCCTGGATTTCACCGGCTTCTTCTGCATCTGGTCCAGTCAGCTCCATATTGACCAGAGCTGGGTTTTGGGATTGATTTTTAGGTGAAAACCATTGATTTTCAGATGTTTGGGGTTCATCTGCTGTTGTGGGTTGATTTTCAGGTAGTTCAGGCTGGTTCTCAGGAGTCTGGGTTGGATCTTCAAGTGTCTGGGCTTGATTTTTAAGCATTTGAGTTTGATATTCAAGTGTTTGGGATTGATTATCTGATTCTGGTTGATTCGGAGGAGGTCGGAATTGATATTCTGCCATTTGGGATTGATCTTCTGTTTGGGATTGATCTCTAAGTGGTTCAAACTGGTATTGGTACATTTGGGATTGATTTTCATGGGGTTTGACGTGGTTTTCAGATGTGTGGCATTGATCTTCAGATATCTGGCATAGTGTCTCTGATTCAGGTTGCTTCTGAGGTGGTTGGGATGGATCTTCTTCAGTTTGGGATTGATTCTTTGGTGGTTCAACCTGGTTTTCAGGTGTTTGGTGTAGATTTCCAGGGGCTTGTTCCAGGGTTTGATCGGAGGCGTGGGCCCTGGAGCGTGGTGCCATGTCCGGGTCAGGTTCTGCTTTGTGTATCATCATCTCTGTGGTGGTGACGTCTTGCAGGGTTTTTGCTGGATCAGGGCTGGTCCCGGTCCTGGTCTCCTCCTCTACCTCTGTTCCATCATCTTCATCCCTGTCATCCTGATCTTCCTCTGCTTCTCCACCTTCACACTAACATGTGCAGGAAGTGACAGGAGCCGTATGTTCATAAATGCACAGATTCTACGTCTGTGTTTGAACAAACGCACAAGTGCTTCGTCTTCTTCTGGAGTCGGATTCAACCAGTGGTTCATTATGTTTACATGATAATAAACAGTGTTAAACAGACGGACACAGAGGTCAGAGGTCAAACTGGAGAACAACACTACATACTGAACACACCAGTCTGTTGTGTGTCTGTTGTGTATCTGTGTCAGTTGTGTGTCAGTTGTTCATCTGTTGTGCGTCAGTTGTGTGTCTGTGTCAGTTGTGTGTCTTTTGTGTGTGAGTTGTGCATCAGTTGTATGTCAGTTGTGCATCTGTTGTGTGTCTGTGTCAGTTGTGTGTCAGTTGTGTGTCTGCTGTGTGTCAGTTGTGTGTCAGTTGTGTGTCTGTTGTGCATCTGTTGTGCGTTTGTTGTGCATCAGTTGTGCGTCTGTGTCAGTTGTGTGTCTTTTGTGTGTCAGTTGTGCATCAGTTGTATGTCAGTTGCGCATCTGTTGTGTGTCTGTGTCAGTTGTGTGTCAGTTGTGCGGCAGTTGTGCGGCAGTTGTGTGTCTGCTGTGTGTCAGTTGTGTGTCTGTTGTGTGTCTGTTGTGTACCTGCAGTGTGTCTGTTGTGCGTCAGTTGTGTGTCAGTTGTGTACCTGCAGTGCGTCAGTTGTGTGTGTGTTTTGTGTCTGTTGTGTGTCACTTGTGTGTCTGTTGTGTGTCAGTTGTGTACCTGCAGTGCATCAGTTGTGTGTCAGTTGTGTACCTGCACTGTGTCAGTTGTGTGTCAGTTGTGTGTGTGTTTTGTGTCTTTTGTGTGTGTGTTGTGTGTCAGTTGTGTACCTGCAGTGCGTCAGTTGTGTGTCAGTTGTGTGTGTGTTTTGTGTCTGTTGTGTGTCAGTTGTGTACCTGCAGTGCGTCAGTTGTGTGTCAGTTGTGTACCTGCAGTGTGTCAGTTGTGTGTGTGTGTTTTGTGTTTGTTGTGTGTCTGTTGTGTGTCAGTTGTGTACCTGCAGTGTGTCTGTTATGTGTCTGTTGTGTGTCAGTTGTGTACCTGCAGTGTGTCTGTTGTGTGTCTGTTATGTGTCTGTTGTGTGTCAGTTGTGTACCTGCAGTGCATCAGTTGTGTACCTGCAGTGTGTCAGTTGTGTGTGTGTTTTGTGTCTGTTGTGTGTCAGTTGTGTACCTGCAGTGTGTCTGTTGTATGTCAGTTGTGTACCTGCAGTGTGTCTGTTGTGTGTCTGTTGTGTGTCAGTTGTGTACCTGCAGTGTGTCTGTTGTGTGTCTGTTGTGTGTCAGTTGTGTACCTGCAGTGTGTCAGTTGTGTGTCTGTTGTGTGTCAGTTGTGTACCTGCAGTGTGTCAGTTGTGTGTCAGTTGTGTGTCTGTTGTGTGTCAGTTGTGTACCTGCAGTGTGTCAGTTGTGTGTCTGTTGTGTGTCAGTTGTGTACCTGCAGTGTGTCTGTTGTGTGTCAGTTGTGTACCTGCAGTGTGTCAGTTGTGTGTCTGTTGTGTGTCAGTTGTGTACCTGCAGTGTGTCAGTTGTGTGTCAGTTGTGTGTCTGTTGTGTGTCAGTTGTGTACCTGCAGTGTGCTCATTCCCTCCTGCTGTTGGCACATGTTCTTCTCTTTAACTGGTTCTGGTTCAGTTCTTCTTGGTTCTGAGTCCTGTCTCTGACCTGGAACCCCCTCATCTGGACCTGGATCTGGATGTGGACCTGCAGGGTCCAGGTGCAGGACTGAAGGTTCCTCAGAGTCCCACATCTGGACCGGAGCCGCTGGTCTCATGTGAACTGGTTCCTGTGTCCCCTGGGTCGGTTCCTTCAGGGTTTCTGGACCAGGTTCAGGGTCTGGGTTCTGTAGGGAGGTTTCCTGGGGGGGTTGAAGGTCTGGGTTCTGGGTGGGGGTTTCTTCTGGTTCTGGTTCTTCAGGAACATCCTCCTCAACTGCAGAGACAGAACTCCAGCTGAAACTCAAAGTCTGTTCAACAACATTAGGTTCTGTCTGGACGTGTGTTCTTCTTTGGCGCCCCCTGTTGGTCATAAACTACACGTTCAGCTCCGTCTCCATGGAGACGACTCATCTGTTCAAGGAAACAACACTGTGCTTTCTGTTAGAACATGAGGAACGCCCAAGAACATGTCACTGACCTGACAAGAGAACACTGACCAGCATTTACAGAAGGAAACTTACGACCGCTGGAGTGGACAGCAGAACCACGCTTTTATCGCAATAACATTCATTAACACGACATAAATCTGTGGGAGATCATCACAGAACATAAATTATAATTATGTGTGGAGTAAAATTAGAACCAGGACCAGGGTTCTAGTCGAGCTCAGATGTCAGTCAGTTATTTTTGGCACCGAGGAGGGAAAGTCCTGTTCTGAAACAGCAGCTGCTGCTATTTCTGGACTGGAAAGAAGAGGAACACGGGTTAGGAGACAGCCGCACTGCGGAACCACAGCAGAACCACAGCAGAACCACAATGGAAATACAATGGGACCACAGTGGAAACACAGCGGAACCATAGTGGAACCACAGTGGAACCACAGTCAAACAGCCATGGAACAACACTGCAGTTCCACTGTGGTTCTACTGTGGTTCCACTGCAGTTCCACTGTGGTTCTACTGTGGTTCCACTGCAGTTCCACTGTGGTTCTACTGTGGTTCCACTGTGGTTCTACTGTGGTTCTCCTGTGGTTCCACTGTGGTTCCACCGTGGTTCTACTGTGGTTCCCCTGTGGTTCCCCTGTGGTTCCACTGTGGTTCTACTGTGGTTCTACTGTGGTTCTCCTGTGGTTCCACTGTGGTTCCACCGTGGTTCTACTGTGGTTCCCTTGTGGTTCCACTGTGGTTCTACTGTGGTTCCACTGTGGTTCCACTGTGGTTCTACTGTGGTTCTACTGTGGTTCCCCTGTGGTTCCACTGTGGTTCCACTGTGGTTCTACTGTGGTTCTACTGTGGTTCTTCTCTCCTTGTGTTTCTACCAGTTGGGTGTTTTTTCAGTGGATTCGTGTCCGTGTCGGTGCGTATCGAGAACCTTTACCTCTGGGGAAGTCGATGTTCTGCAGAACCTCCTCCTGTTGGCTGAAGGTAAAGGTGTAGTGGTTCATGTTCTCGAAGCCCGGCGTCAGCGTTTCCGTCGGACAGGAGGACGCCGCCGCCGTTACTCTGACGACGAAAACACAAACACAACAAACCTCCAAGTAGAACGAACCTGGAACGTGTTCTGCAGACGCTGATCACATGACGTTCCAACCAGAACGAGGCTGTAGAAGAGTCGGTACTCACTTGGAGATCAGCTCCCGTGAATTCTGATTGGACGAAAGAAACGAAGACCCGGTTAAACGTATAAACATATGGACGTGGACTGGACCTGTGGAGGGTCAGCGGTGACCTCTGACCTGGACGAAGGCCGCCGTGTCCGGGTCCTCCATGCTGCTGGACGCCCTCTCCATCAGTTTCCTGTTGGCCTCCGCCGTGTCTCCATAGCAACGCACCAGCGCCTGGGCGTGGCCCGTCTTCTCCTCCTGCTCCGACGTGATTCGCTCCATCATCGCCTTCAGAGACGACGACGTTCAAGCACTAACGAAAAACCACGACGACGCATTTCTACGACAACAAACTCACCTTACGACGCTCGTCCACGATGGAGAACAAACGGTCGAACTTCTGAGAAACCAGCTGTTTCTGCATCGCATAGACCTCCTGCACAGAAGAAAAGAAAACAAACAGAAGAAAACAAAAACAAACAGAAGAAAAGAAAACAAACAGAAGAAAACAAAAACAAACAGAAGAAAAGAAAACAAACAGAAGAAAACAAAACAAACAGAAGAAAACAAACAGAAGAAAACAAAATAAACAGAAGAAAACAAACAGAAGAAAACAAAACAAACAGAAGAAAACAAAAACAAATAGAAGAAAACCAAACAAACAGAAGAAAACAAAACAAACAGAAGAAAACAAACAGAAGAAAACAAACAGAAGAAAACAAAACAAACAGAAGAAAACAAAACAAACAGAAGAAAACAAAATAAACAGAAGAAAACAAAACAAACAGAAGAAAACAAAACAAACAGAAGAAAACAAAACAAACAGAAGAAAACAAAAACAAACAGAAGAAAACAAAACAAACAGAAGAAAACAAAACAAATAGAAGAAAACAAAACAAACAGAACAAACAAACAAAAACAGAACTGTTGATGTGGTTCTAGTTGGACTGATTCCAAACAGCTGTGGTGGTTGTTGTTGTTTTTTTTTCGTACCTCAACGTTGCGACAGCTCTGCTCCAGTTCTGCGATCAACGCCTGGAGTTTGTCGCTGAACGCAGCCAGAGACGATAAACCTTCATTCAGCTCCACCTGACCAACAAACAGCAGCGTCATCAGACATTTACAGCCGTTAACCAGAACGGTTCCACCAACGGTTCCACCAACGGTTCTGTCACTGGTTAATGATAATGGTTTTAATATAAAATTCATTTATTTTAATCTGATTCATTATTAATCAATGATTAGATGCAAATTTACTGAAGATTATGAACTAATATGAACTATATTATTATTATTGTTGTTGTTGTTGTTGTTGTAATGTTCTGTGCATTCATAAATAAACTCGTCTTCTGACAGTTCCATGTGCCTTTTATTGCCACTCGTACATTCGCTCACCAGCGTACATTTTTTCTGACTGCACATCCCACAATGCCTCACTCCTACTGCCTCTACAGTAAGTACAGAGGGACAAAACAGCAACAATATGACATCTCCTTTTTTTTTTTTTTTTTTTGAATGCAACCATAAACAGTGCAAAGTGCAAAGTCTCCACATTAACACTGGACGATACGTTCACCAGTAAAAGTTTCTAATGTATGAAGCAGGAACAGTAGTGTCAGTCATTCAGCAGGTCACTGCATTACAGAGTTTAGGAACATTTAGCTTCAGAAGGAGACAAACAGAACATATAGACCTGTGGTGTACTCCTGAAACCAAACTAGAACAAACACCAGGACAACAACAGAGTGACTGGTTCACAGAGGGAAGCCGTCGACTCATCACAGGTCAAGGACATTTCTTGGTTTGACAGAACGACCTGGTCTAGTCGTCGGTAAAGTGTCGGTGTTAGTGTGCAGCGTACTCGTGTCCTTAAAAGTCACATCTGCAGAAGACTGGTACCAGACCGTCTGGCAAATTTTCAAAATGGAAAAATTAACTTACTTTCTCAGAATCCAGAGGGATACATTTGACCATATTTGGGACAAATGGATTCAGTTTGTATCCTCTAACCGCCCAGAATTTGTCTCACTGAGAATTTCTTCTTTATCATCTCCCTGTATATTTTTTCTTTATTCTTTATGAATGTTTTACTTTTGCATAAACATGTGGAATGTTTAACCCCTTCATGCACAGTGCTCACTCCAGTGGACAGTTCTTCTGCAGCTGTTCTCTTGTATATTCATGGGTTTAGTTGTTTTAGTTCCACATCAGCCGACACAGTGGACACTCATGCACCATCTCATACACTGACATTCAGACCAGTACTGGAACTGTACTGTTCTTGATTGGTTCTTGAGTGGAAATCAATTGTTAATTGTTATTTTTTGCATATTATCTCCATGAAGTGAGTAATAACTAGTATTAGAATATGTTCAAATGTGAGAAAACATCAGATTAGCTGCATTAAACATGGTTTCATTTGACTGTTTTCAGATCACTTTATCATATTGGGTTTTAAATACATGTTTCTTTGCTTCAAGAATAAAATTCATGGTGTAGCTGAGTGGACATTTTTGTAAATCTATGAAAAAAAAAAACCTCAATCTCATTGCTTTTTTCATACCAAAGGAGGAATAAAAACACTAAAAAAAACAAAACTCAACTATAAGGTTCTCATAATTCATGCATGAAAAGGTTAAAGAACTCAGAGGTACTGAGAGCTGTGATAGTCTTTTTTTAAGTGAGAAATACCAAAACTGTAAGCACTCAGTTCATATGTTTTTTGTTTTTTTGTTTGACACTGTTGCACGTATAAAATAAGAAAAACAAAAAGGACTCTAATAGATGTCATATGTATGAATGTTAATGCAGGGACAGTTTGCTCCTTTTCCAATAAAAACCAGATTAAAAAAAAATAAAAGTCACATCTGGTTGAGGCTGTTGTGGAACCGTTCACACACAGGTTCAGAGGAACCGTTCACACACAGGTTCAGAGGAACCGTTCACACACAGGTTCACACACAGGTTCAGAGGAACCGTTCACACACAGGTTCAGAGGAACCGTTCACACACAGGTTCAGAGGAACCGTTCACACACAGGTTCAGAGGAACCGTTCACACACAGGTTGCAGAGGAACCGTTCACACACAGGTTCAGAGGAACCGTTCACACACAGGTTCAGAGGAACAGTTCACACACAGGTTCAGAGGAACCGTTCACACACAGGTTCAGTGGAACCGTTCACACACAGGTTCAGTGGAACCGTTCACACACAGATTCAGAGGAACCGTTCACACACAGGTTCAGTGGGTGTTGGTGGTGCCTGGGCGTTTATCAGATGCTGTCGGTTCCTTCTCCAGTGTGAATGGTGTACGAGTGTTCGGTGTCAGCAGGTTGAAGAGTGACGGCAGGTTTCCACAGCTCAGGCTCTGGGTGGGAGTGGACGTGGTCTCCTGGTGGAGTGGACGTGGTCTCCTGGTGGAGTGGACGTGGTCTCCTGGTGGAGTGGACAGTGGTCTCCTGGTGGAGTGGACAGTGGTCTCCTGGTGGAGTGGACGTGGTCTCCTGGTGGAGTGGACGTGGTCTCCTGGTGGAGTGGACAGTGGTCTCCTGGTGGAGTGGACGTGGTCTCCTGGTGGAGTGGACGTGGTGGAGTGGACGTGGTCTCCTGGTGGAGTGGACGTGGTCTCCTGGTGGAGTGGACGTGGTGGAGTGGACGTGGTCTCCTGGTGGAGTGGACGTGGTCTCCTGGTGGAGTGGACAGTGGTCTCCTGGTGGAGTGGACGTGGTCTCCTGGTGGAGTGGACAGTGGTCTCCTGGTGGAGTGGACGTGGTCTCCTGGTGGAGTGGACGTGGTCTCCTGGTGGAGTGGACAGTGGTCTCCTGGTGGAGTGGACAGTGGTCTCCTGGTGGAGTGGACGTGGTCTCCTGGTGGAGTGGACAGTGGTCTCCTGGTGGAGTGGACGTGGTCTCCTGGTGGAGTGGACGTGGTCTCCTGGTGGAGTGGACGTGGTCTCCTGGTGGAGTGGTCAGTGGTCTGACGCTGCGGCCGTAGTAGAGCGGAGCTGTCAGACTCATGTTAGTTCAGTTCCACTTTCAGCTGAATCTGATCTGAAGTGGGCTGGACCAGGAAAAGGATTTAAATAATAAGAACTGATAAATAATGTCAACTCCAAAGGTTTCTGTTTTGGAGTGAAAAAAGTAAAATTCCATGATGAAAATGTTTAGACCTACGAACCGTACTTGAACACAACATGAACAACCTGAAAATTCTTCAGAAAAAAAGTGCAGTGTTTACAATATTAGGCCTAAGTTGATCAGTTACACATGTGCATCACAACTGAAAGATTTAGTACCAGGCAGAATATTGTTAAAATTCCACAGACTTCTCTTTAGACATTTCAGGTTGTTCATATTTTTTGATAGTCTGTAAATGTAACTTTTGTTTTTTTTTTAAATTTTCCTTTTTTTACGCTAAAACAAAGAGGAAAATTTGCAGTTTTCATTATTTATAGGTTATTATGATCATATTTTACTGGTTTTGATCCACTTTAGATTGAATTGACCTAAAATGATTTTAACATCCATCCATTATCCAGTGCTTATCCGGGGCCGGGTCACGGGGGTAACAGTCTAAGCAGGGACGCCCAGACTTCCCTCTCCTCAGACTCCTCCTCCAGCTCTTCTGGGGGGGGGGGGGGGGGGGGGCAGACTGACAGAAGTGTGGCTGCCAGTCTGTGCCTACGGCCCCTCCCACCACCACACATTCATACACCAGTGTGAGTGGCACTGGAGGCAGGGGGGGTGAAGTGTCTTGCCCAAGGACAAAACGGACTGACCAGGACAGAGCGGGATTCGAACTGCCAACCCTTCAGTTATTGGACGACCCGCTCTACCACCTGAGCCACGGCTCAGAACAGACGAGTGTGGCTCAGTTTTCTGTGTGGGCTGTTTCCAGTCTGGATCTGGATCTTCTCACAGTCCTCTGCAGATAATATGAGCTCGACGTGACGTGTTCGACGTCACACGAAGCTGGAAAAGCTTTAAACTCCTGTGAGCTGCACTGTGGGCCATCGTCAGAGATGAACTTTTCAACAACACTGTCTCACAAACACAGCTTTCAACTTTTTGACAACTGAGCCTCTAGTGGAGTTATAAAGTCTGTGTCTTCTGTAAGAGGCTGCCGTGACCTTTGACCCCTCTGCTGTCGAAAGCATCTTAACATACAGTGGAACGGCCTGGTCTGCAGGCAGACCAAAGAGCACTGCAGAGGATGGGAAGATCTGCAGATACAGTCATGGGCTGTCCTCTTCCCTCACTTCAGGACGTGACCATCTCCTGTTCCCACCAGAGCCAGGACCACCAGCACAGACACTTCAGCCCGGTCATCTCCTGTTCACCGTCCTGCCTTCAGGGAAACCACACAGGACACACATCACATCCACCAGACTCATAAACAGTTTTTTTACAAAGTCGTCCACTCCCTAAAGCAGCAGCACACACCACAGTCACTTTAACATCCAAGCCAGAGGACTTTTATACAGATGCACTTTTTTATAGAAGTATTTTAATACTGATGTGTTTCAGTGTGTTTGTTGAATGGATTTATGAGTGGGAAGTGTGTCGTATGAATGTTATTTGTGTTTTTTTTATGGGGGGGGGGGGGGGGGGGGGGCATGTGCAATTTTGTTGTATTTATTATGCAATGACAATGAAGCTTCTATTCTATTCTATTCTATTCTAGTTGAAAACAGCGGCTGTAACAGTCGACAGTGAAAACATATTCTCCTCCTTTCCGTGTGAGGAGGTCGGATGCTTCACCCTGCCAGGGTCTTTCTGGAACCTGGTGACATATGGGAGGTTCTGCTGGGTTTGATGAACGCCGTTCCTGGCGTATGGGACAGTTCTCACCAGTGGCAGTGTTGTCTTCACCCACACCTGACCAGCAGAGGGCGTCCCTGGCTCTGTTTGCTCCTCTCCATTCCCATGTGTCCAATGTGGGTTTTTGCAGAATGTTCCGTCTTAAGGTTGATGCACAATGATTTTGTCTCCTTTAAACAGAACGCCGTCGTTGCAGGAAATCTCGTCTCTGTAGTTCCAGAAATCTGCAGGTCGGTCTGAACGTGTACATGTGTCATTTTCCGTCGCTGCTCGTATTTCTTTAAGTTTGTTGTCACTCACTGGTAAACTTCTCCTCCTGGGCTGACCCTGTTCATCCACGCCCCTGCTGAACTGGCCGTCATCGTCCTTCAGTGGTTTCCGTGACAGCGTGTCAGCCACAGGTGTGTCTTTCCCTGGGCGGTGTGTGATTTCAGTATGGTATCACTGTAGTTGTAGGAACATGTGTTGAAGGTGAGCAGGTGCACATGAGATAAGTTTCTGTCGAACAGATTCCAAAGGTTTGTGCTCAGACTCCACAACAACTTTTCTGCCACAGATGCAGGTTTGGAATCACCTCCACCTGAACAGAACTGCACAAAGCGGTTTGTCGGTCTGGGCATACCTGGTCTGTGTTGGGGTGGGGGACTTGGAGCATAAGCTGTGGGTCTGTCCTCCTGCATTAGTTCAGGTCATGTTCAGATGCGTCCACCTGCAGGTGCACTGCCTTCATGTCGTCAGAACAGCTCAGTATTGGACCAGGCGCTCGTGTGATCAGATCTTTCATCGGCTGAAATGCTCTCTGGTGAGTTTGGTCCCACACAAATTCAACTTCCTGTTTTAGCAGATGGTCCAGTGGAGCGTTGACTTCTGATAAACCTGGAGCGAATCTGGACCAGCAGTTTACCGTCCCTGGGACAGTCTCAGCTGGTTTTGTTTTCTGGGGCGGCATGTCTTCTATGGTCTTTGGATCAGGCTGAATGTCCCCACATGTCAGTTTACTTCTGTGCACATACGACGCTCTTCTCTGGGTTCAAACACACTCCTCATCCTCTTGTTGGTTCCAGCGTGGCTCAGAGGTTGGCATCATGTTCTTCTTTGGTCCAGTATGTCATCCACAATAACTACAGCCCCCTGAAGTCCGCAACAGGTTTCATCTGTTTTCCTCTGGAAAATGTCCTGTGCAGATATGACTCCAAACGGCAAACGAAGACGTCCATACTGCGTCACATGTGGTACCTGCCTGAGTCTCCTGTGGTACTAAGGCTGTCTGATACAGAAGGACCAACAGAAACCAAAGCAGCCATGGCAACACAACTGCAGACCAGCTCAGACCTGCAGGGTTCACCAGAGGCATGGACAGAAGCCTGACCTGGAGGATCTGGGACCCCAGTCCAGTCCTGACCTGGAGGATCTGGGACCCCAGTCCAGTCCTGACCTGGAGGATCTGGGACCCCAGTCCAGTCCTGGCTGATATCTGACCTTCTAGGCATGGATGGGGGATGGATGGAAGCCCCCCCAGAGCAGTGGGAGGAGGAGCCACAGTACAGACAAATGAGGACGACACAGTGGTGCAGAGGACAGACCTGGTGTCCCACAGACAGAAGGTCCGGGGGTCCATTCCAACACCACCATGGGGGTGGGACCTTTAGTCCATGGGGGTGGGACCTTTAGTCCATGGGGGTGGGACCTTTCTGTGTGCAGTTTGCATGTTCTCTCCAGGTACTCTGGCTCCTCCCACCATCCATGCCCATAGGTGTGAATGTGACAGTGTGTGTTTGTCTCTATATGTTCAGTCTGTGATGAACTGGTCACATGTCCACGGTAAACCCCGCCTTCATCCTTATGTAGCTGGGATAGGCTCCGCCCTTGTGACCCCAGTGAGGATAAAGTGGGTTCAGAAAATGAATGAGCTCTCTGTTGGAGC